>NW_016157577.1:211993-217968 GCF_001687245.7 Rhagoletis zephyria | reverse complement strand
ATATCAAATAAAACACCTCTTTGAGGTAAAATTTTCGAGTGACGAAAGCTGAACTAGAAACACAAAATTTATGATATCAATTTCGTGAAGAAAATCATACGCATTTTTTAACTGCCTTTGAAACGTACGGAAAATCTTTTTTTTATTTATTCGGAACGTTGCAAAATTGCATCTACTGCTAGAAACACAAAATAAAAAACAGAACTTAAGCAACGATTCGAATAAATAAAAAAAAAGATTTTCCGTACGTTTCAAAGGCAGTTAAAAAATGCGTATAATTTAAGTCACGAAATTGATATCATAAATTGTGTATTTCTAGTTCAGCTTTCGTCACTCGAAAATTTTACCTCAAAGAGGTGTTTTATTTGATATATACATACAGTAAGTATTATAGCGACTTTTGCTAGAGTAGCTAATATTTGATGCTATTTTTTCAGAATATATAAGGATTTTGCACGGTATTGTTAGTAGACATGAAATTACTTTAAATACTGGAACGTTAACCACCAAAAACTAAAAATCGTAAAAATTTACATAGAGCTCTTTGCAAGTGGACTACTCATATATGTATGCATATGTCTATATCGCCAATTCTACAGGAAAGTAAACAAGCCCGATTTTTTCTTTCTTTCAAATATTGAACATATTAGTGATTATTGGTATTCACTATATCTGCCAGCTCCCATCAAAAAATCGGTAATCGCTTTTAGTGGTAACGTGTTCTAGGAGGCATAGCGTTATAATGCCTTCGAATTTTTTCGCTTCTTTTAGGCATTGCCGGTAATGCAAAGTAGAATGTCCTTCAATATTTTATTTGTTTCGCTTCTTTGCTTCATTTCAGGGAATGCAAAGTAGAATGCCCTACAATATTTTTTTTACTTCGCTTCTTTGCTTCATTTCAGGGAATGCAATACAATATGTTTTTGTATTTCGGTTCTTTGCTTCATTTCGGAGAATGCAAGTAGAATGCTGCATCGTAGTCAGATGAAAAATAGAATGAATATCCAAAAATTCTTTTTCTACCGTTACTTTCTGTTGAAATTTGTCTCGCATAAAAATCATGATTTGCCTTGTTCAATTTGCAGCGAAGTTGAAGTCAGTCAATGAAGTGAAGTTGTCAGTGGCAAAAATACATCGATGTTTTTCTTTGATTTGATGCATCGAAATGTACATCGATATTTTTCGATGCATCGAAGGGCGTACATCGATGCATCGATTTGCATAGGATTTTTCAGATAATGTTTCACAACAAAGTATGTTATTACCAAAATTGTAGAAAATTTGAAATAAATTACTGCAACTGAGCTAATTATGTTTCTAACGGAACTTCTTGCAGCCATTTAATTTTTTTGGCCAAAATCACTTCTTCTTTTTGAACAATTGAATAACTGGAATGACGGTTCGATGTACCGTAGATGCCAGTTTTCAAAAAACGTCGATACATCGATACATCGACTATTTATACATCGAGTGGAAAATTTTCGATGCATCGAAGCAAAACATCGATATTTTCGATGCATCGATGTTTTTCCGACATCCCTAAGTGAAGTACAAAAGTGAGGTAGTACAATTTTAAGCTTAATTAAATATGTATGTATTTATGTACATACCGATTTTTAAGTAAAATCTAAATACCTCAATACATACATATGTATGTATAACAACTGATTTAAGTATAACAATTTTAATTAATTTTAATCTTTTAAGACATTTTTTGACTTCAATTTAATATAAATAAGTATGTACTTATTAAGGCATTCTACATTAGTTTCTCTGTGAGGCATTCTTTGTTCGCTTCTCTGGATTCTGTTTATCCATGCGTTCTCCCTTCGTTTGAAGGTAATGCTGCTGGTAAGGGCGGATTTCCATGCTGACATTATTATCGGTGTTAAGGTATAAGCCAGCAATTGTACGCTCTTTTAGTAAATTGTTCCTGAGCGGTTCAGTTCTGCAGCTCTTATTATCTTCTCCAACATCAGATTAAAGAAGTCTCATGAAAGAGAGTTGCCCTGTCTGAAACCCCGTCTGGTGGCGAACGGCAACAGAGCAGAGCTGGTGGTATTGCTCAACGTCATTTTTCACAGCCGTATGAGTCTTGAGGGGATGCCACATTCAGACATAGCGGCATATAGGAAACTCCTTTTAGTGCTGTCGAAAGCGGCTTTAAAGTCGACAAATAGGTGGTGAGTGCCGATCCTTTTCTCGCGGGTCTTTTCCAAGATTTGGCGTATTGTGAATACCTGGTCTATGGTAGACAATACATTCGATAAGACCTTGCAACCTATGCTTAGAAGGCTGATCCCGCGGTAGTTGGCACGCATGGCGGGGTCGCCTTTCTTGTGGATTGGGCAGAGCGCACATGAATTCCAGTTGTCGGGCATGCACCTTAATACTTCCTTGCCATCGTAATTAAATAGCTCAGCTGACAGGCCGGCAGCTCAAGCAGTTTTGGCACTTTTCGTCATAGTCAGGCGCTGGGATATGGACTCCATAGTCATCGACTGGGACCTCGGGTTGTTCTCCACTTCCTTCCGTGCTTCTGCCATTCAAAAGGGTCGAAAAGTGTTCCCTCCATAATCTGAATACGTTCCGGTCATCGGTCACTAGGTCGCCATGGTTGTTCCTACAAGAGTCTTGAAACCTTCCGTAAGTCGCTCAACTCTCTGCTAAAAATTTTGGGTGTTTTTTCTGTCGGCCAGCATTTTTTCACACTCCTTATCGTACCAGTAATGAGCGAGAAATGTGGTTCCACTGATCGCGCAAGTCGGTTTGTTGAAGAGTGCACTCTCACAGCAGTTGTGATGGTCGAGCGCCGAATTCATTGGCCGTGTGTTTTGAGGTCCGAGGTTGGGGCGTATATTGGATGCATAAATATAGTAGTGGGAGTCGATGTTTGGCCCTCGGAGTGTACGCATGTACATCTAAAACATGAAAGCATGCCTTCCGTCTATCACAACATGCTCGATTTGGTTTCCGGTTTTTCGATGTGGAGACATCCATGTAGCTTGATGGATGTTTTTATGCTAGAACCCAGTAATACATACTGTCAAGTTTCGGGCCCCGGCGAAGTCGATCACCCTTAGCTAATATGTACGCTCTAAGATAAGAGAGCCTTGGATGCCTCCTCCTTCTCTTCCATCGGGGCATTGGCACATATGAATGAGATGTTGAAGAATGTCGCTTTGATGTGGATTGTGGCTAGACTTTCGTCCACTAGAGTGAACGCCGGTATCTCTCCCACCACAAATCCAACACCGATTTGCACTCCTTTACGTGGCAACTGTAGTAGACGTCGCAAGGCTCCACGCTTACCTTCCTCGCCCCGTCCATCGCATTTCGTGGATGGCGGTGATGTCAGCCTTTATTTTTCCCTAGGACATCAACCAGCCGGGCAGAGGCAAGTGCATACCCTAAAATCATAGTCCCTCCTATGTTTGCCGTGATCGTCATTAAAAGAAGGGGGTATCAATTGAGGCATGTGTTTTTTTTCATTGGGCATGGTTTTAACGTGGCGGGACCCAAACCCAGCGCACGCGGACCACTCCCAGTTGAATGGCAGTCAAAAGCTTTGCAGTACTGGGAAATGTACAAAACATAGTGGCCAAAAGCGAATATCTCAACTAAACCATGATGTATTTTTTAAATTCATAGCTCTACATACCTGTATAGTAAACCAAATAGCCGGACCAGACGTTATTCAAAATAAAAAATTAAAAAAAATATACTTTTTTCCGTATACTCTGTAATATTCGTCCGCAATTTTGTAAGGTAAACTAACAATTTATAATCATTGCTTTGCAGCGAAATATCTTCTCTTAAATTATATACATGGGTATGTATAAATATGAGGACGTATTGAACATGTTGAGTATGCAGATATTTTATGCTGGTATATTCATTTATGCTAAATATATTACTTCATTTTGTTTTGCCACACTTAAGAAGTAAACGTCTTGGCTGTTCACCCAACCGGTCTATAGTTTTATTAATAATCTCAGATTGGTTCTGTGATACAAAACTTTCGTTGTACGCTTAGAAAAGACACAAACCTAAAGACAAAGTAATAAACAATTGAACTATTTTTGCTCATTGTCGACTGCAGCCAGGTTTTTAACCTTTTTAAATGGAAGTGCTTTGAAGTTAGAGAGAATAACTTGATACAGAACCGGATGATCCACATAGCCACTTTTTAAATCAATTTACTAATTATTTTGTTAGCGTTGGGAGTATAATTTGTTATACAGTATATATATAGGAAAAACCTTAAAAGTTAGGGGTGCCGAAATTATCAAGCAAGCATTTCGTAGTACTATTTTTGAATACCTAGGCAAAAATTAGGAAGTTATGGGGGGCCCGGGCCTTCAAAAAGTAGCGAAGTTCCACAAAGAAGGTGTTCATAATAGTGCAGGCTAGTATTTGCTTTAATTATTTAATTGAAACCAGCTTAGTTATATCGAATATAACCTCTGATTGTTGCATTGCGTTTTTCTTGGCCAGCTCGAGCGGTTAATCTAAGTTTAAACCACAGCCGTGCACTAAAAACCTGGTCCTTAGTGTTCAGAAGACATTATACCGCCGATCAGAATATTAAATATTGGCTAACACAGTCGCTATTAACCGATTGCGACCGGAACGCGACATACAACGTCAAATGAAACGCTCGTGTGCAATTACAATATCGCACCAGTGACTAAACCGACCCCATGGATACGGTTTGCCAATATTAGGTGTGTATAGTAACTAAAAGTCAGTACTAATTTGTACAGAAACCTGTAATTTTTTACTGGAAAAGCGTATAACCCAAAAAAATTGCAAGAGAGCACTGAATCGAGAGCGTAATAACACGCTAGTGAAATTTTTCTAGCAGAAATTAGATAGTAGAAGAAGAAAAATAATAAATGTCAAAAGAAGCAATTTGTTGAATTAGTTAATCATAATCTAAAAGAGAGTGAATGGAAATCTAAATATGAATGATGTACTGGACTGTGTAAGTGCTTGTGTGTGCAGCAAAAAGTTTAAAACTGATTTACAAATTCTAAAAATGTGCCAAAACAGTGCAACAACTGTTCACCTGCAAGTTTTTACTAGTTTTGTGTTCAATAACTTTTTCTGGTAGTTTTCTCTTCTTCTCGATTTTGCGCTCTATTTTGATTTTACGCTCTCGCTGCAATTCTTTACTGGAAAAGTTACTATACACACCTATTAATTTGCGTCAAAGTCTCATTCGGAGACACCACCTAAATACCTTCGTTGACTCATTTACCAACACCATTGCGCGCTTTACTTTCCCTGCAGGGAAACCGCGGACTGGTGTATAAAATTTCTAGTTCCGTAAAAGATCTTTATCGCCAAAAACGAACCAGTCCGATAGTAAGTAGATCCCCACCAGTTCAAAATCAGCGAAATGTGGGACTCTTAAAAAAACTATTTTATTTCTCTTTTTTCATTATAAATCTATATCTAAAGTGAGGAATTTAGAACTGGTTCGGAATTATAGAAAACGGGACGCAGAACGAACTAGATCTTATTTGTCGAATTTAGAACTAATTCGGAACTATCGAATAAGGGATGCAGCGGGGGGCTTGTTTACTTTACAAAGATATGTGTTTGGCGGCTTTTTCGTTCTAATGCACTTGCATTCTGCACTTCGCAGAGGCTATTTCGTAGTTTGGCAATACAAAACAAAACTTTGTGTTAACATATTAACATCTTGGGGTCGTCTGGAATCTAACCAATAACAGCGATCACCTCTGCAAAGTCAGCTACAGCCAAAGGTATGGTAACGTACATTTCTTACAATCATTAGAATAAATTTAATTTCAAATTGAAAAAACGTTTCTTTGAAAATAATGTAAAATCGCACACGGAAGAACCGGAAAGATTGAAAAATCATGATACATTTTTCTTTCGTCTGGCGATTTTAAAACTGGTTCGGAACTATAGAATTTAGAACTAGTTCGGAACTATCGAAAAAG
>NW_016157577.1:208672-211951 GCF_001687245.7 Rhagoletis zephyria | reverse complement strand
GGGGGGCAATTGACACTTCCTAGGACATCGCCATGTTAAATTCGCCAGTTGCTTGCATGCAAAAGAGATTTATCGCGAACCAGTACTGGGTCTAAATGTACTAGAAGCGCCCCAGTTCAGAACTAGAGATTTTCCCCACAGGGTTACAGCAGAGGTGGGCACTCACACTATCGCACACATGCGCTTGTGTGTGATGCAGCGAGTTTTGCTCAACAGCCAGTGCTCGGACTTCACCACATTTGTGGAATAGATAACACTTTATATTTCTACTACTTCTGCCACCGTAAGCTAAAAACTTGCAGATCTTGAAACTTCTTTTTTTTTTTAATTTGTTCATTTGCGCATTAATGAATGGGCATTTTCTACAACAAAAAACATAATTGCTTTCTGCGACGTTGGNATCTAACCAATAACAGCGATCACCTCTGCAAAGTCAGCTACAGCCAAAGGTATGGTAACGTACATTTCTTACAATCATTAGAACAAATTTAATTTCAAATTGAAAAAACGTTTCTTTGAAAATAATGTAAAATCGCACACGGAAGAACCGGAAAGATTGAAAAATCATGATACATTTTTCTTTCGTCTGGCGATTTTAAAACTGGTTCGGAACTATAGAATTTAGGACTAGTTCGGAACTATCGAAAAAGAGATGCAGCGGGGGGCAATTGACACTTCCTAGGACATCGCCATGTTAAATTCGCCAGTTGCTTGCATGCAAAAGAGATTTATCGCGAACCAGTACTGGGTCTAAATGTACTAGAAGCGCCCCAGTTCAGAACTAGAGATTTTCCCCACAGGGTTACAGCAGAGGTGGGCACTCACACTATCGCACACATGCGCTTGTGTGTGATGCAGCGAGTTTTGCTCAACAGCCAGTGCTCGGACTTCACCACATTTGTGGAATAGATAACACTTTATATTTCTACTACTTCTGCCACCGTAAGCTAAAAACTTGCAGATCTTGAAACTTCTTTTTTTTTTTAATTTGTTCATTTGCGCATTAATGAATGGGCATTTTCTACAACAAAAAACATAATTGCTTTCTGCGACGTTGGCACATGTATGATATGATCGTCTTCGTGCGTCTTACGATAACTGACGATTGACTGATGCTTTGCTAGCACTTCAGCAAAGCAAATCAAATCAGTTCCTGCTGAGACTTTACTGCGCAACTATTCGAATAATACACACACAAAATGCTTCGGGAGTAATGGGAAATACATTTTTTTGCATAGAAAGCATGGGTGGGTGTGCGCAATGCGTGATCTGCTATCGCGTTATGAGTCGCAATGTTATGTCTTGTTTAAAAACATTACAAACTGTGTCATAGTCATTTATAAAAGGTGAAAGAGGGCGATCGAGCACTGAAGCTTTAATAATTAAAAGCAGCGTTCTTTATTAAATTTGTGGTTGGTGAAATAATATACATCAACACAAAAATTTTCAATGTCCATCAGAAAATGATTCTCCATCAGAAAATGATAGATCATTTCTAATAAAAGCATCTTATTCTGTCGCTTTGGCTTTTTATTTATAATTTCTAGAAAAGTTTTAGGTATGCAGTTTTATAGCCCATTAAAATTTAGTAGCTCAAAGTGCAAATTTCAAGCGCTAAGAAATCGCGTTGATTTAAATTTTTAATGATTGACAATTTCTTTTATATGGAAGAAAATGCCTAGCACCGTCAGCAAAAAGAAGATTAACATTAAATAAACACAAAATATAAATAACCAAAACTGGTCAAAATGTCACTTAACTTAATCAGCTGGCCATAAATGCATATAACATATTTACAAATTTATTTATTTGAATCTACCACATTGTTTTGGAATGTACCACAATTTTTCATGCATATTTACCACTAAGAAAACTAAGCGTCCGAACACTCTCAACAGCAACTGATTTGATTTGCTTTGCCGAAATACCAGCGAAGCATCAGTCAATCGTCGATTATCGTAAGACGCACGAAGACGATGATAGTATACATGTGTCGACGTCGCAGCAAGCAGCATTTTGAAGCCCAATTACATGTGTTTGGAAGATCAAAAAATGCCCGCCTCTACTTTACAGCGACAGAATCAGTAGGTCCCCAGTAGAAATCGGTTGTACGCATTCATGAAGCATGCTTGCTATATGAGTGAATAAGTGTGAGCAATTCATGCGTAGTCATGAATTTCCACGAATAAATTCGAATTCTAGCGAATTGCAAGCGAATGTACGTTCGTTGTTTTAAGTACATTTCTTGATAAATTTGAAGAGGAATTTTTGTAATATTTTCAGTCTTGTACAAAAATTTTAGTGAACGGACGTGTTGTGCGATGCTATTTTCAGCACAAACGGGCTTTTACAAGATATGCATTTGCTATGTAAGTGCCACTTTCTTGTATGTATATTAAAATGTATCAGAGAAGTAGCATTTACATATGGGGATACATATCTTGTAAGAATGCTTTAATACTGTTCCATTAATGCATTTTTGTATGTTGGAAACATTAATACAGCCATATGCATACAGCAGTAGTACAAGTGCATGGTTAGAGTACGCATACGCTCTGAGAAACCACGCGTGTTAAATGGAAATGAAGGTTCATTTATACTGGCATGTATACACAGCAGCAAGCTCATGCCACCAACAGCAATGTCATATGCATAAAATTTCTACTGGGTCTCCACGAATATCGACAAATACATTTCGGCATTTAAGGGAATTTCGTCTCTTTAGCCTACATTGAATTTCTGTAGTCAGACGATTCTAACCCTTTTTTCTTGTTGTGTTCATCAAAATTTTAAACTTCTTAATCAGATTTTTTAGAATTTTTTTGAGTACGCAGTTTTTTAAATTTTAGTACATTAAAGTAGAAAAATTGTGGTTATTGGAAAAGGGGACAAACCGAATTTTTCATACCGCATATCTCCGGAAGTGTTCATGGTAGAGTACTGGAACTTGGTATGTACAAGCTATATAAAATCAATCGTATAGTCATGAAGAAATAAATAATATAGAAAAAAACTATTTAATATAATGGACTAAAAAGTAGAAAATAATATTTCTCAGTCCCATAGAATTTTTTTGATAACTATTGATTTTGAAATTTTAGCAAAAGTTATTATAAACGGTGACAGGTAATAAGATCAACGGAAATAAGGTCAATTGACTTTATTTCCCACCCTGGTGCGAAATAAAGTCAATTGACATTATTACCTTTTTAAAAACGAAATAAAATCAATTGACATTATTTCTCTTTCAAACATTAAATTTGCTTAGCTTCGCGGCGG
>NW_016157577.1:192172-207863 GCF_001687245.7 Rhagoletis zephyria | reverse complement strand
AATGACTTTATTTCCAAATTTTTGTTGACTTTATTTCGCTTTTGAAAAGGTAATAATGTCAATTGACTTTATTTCGCACCAGGGTGGGAAATAAAGTCAATTGACCTTATTTCCATTGACCTTATTACCTGTCACCATTATAAACCATTTATGAGATTGTGTAATGAAAAGCGTGGGGCGCATGAAATAGACCTGAATTGATATGAAGGGTAATATATGTATGTATGTGGATATATGAGTAACGACCGCTTAAAATGGATCTCAAATTTGTGCTTTCTCTGTAGAAATTTTAGGTCTATGTTATGTAGTTTGACTATTGTCAATTAAATCTAATGCTTTGTATTGGATGCGCCCCACGCTTTTCATTTTCAATCTCATAAATTGTTTATATTCAACAATTTTTATTGAGCTTGAGGCCGTTTTTAATGAAAAACTTATTGTGGAAAAGCAACAATAATTTGAAAAAATGGTAGTAGTGTTCGGAATTCACCACATTTCCTCATCAGACTTCTTTCANAAAAATGGTAGAAGTGATAGCTATTTCGGAAATCACCACATTTCCTCATCAGACTTCTTTCAGTAGGATTCGAACCGACGATCTCACTGACTCAGCCAGTGAATATAATTGTTATAAGGCCATAAAATAACAAAAATAAATGGTTTATAATAACTTTTGCTAAAATTTCAAAATCAAAAGTTATCAAAAGAAATTCTATGGGACTGAGAAATATTATTTTCTATTTTTCAGTCTATTTATAGAAGCGTTGTATATTAAAAAGTTTTTTTATATTATTTATTTTCTACTTTTTAGTCTTGTCGGTATAAAATTTTGCAATAAATATTAAAATAATTCGGCGATATTAATAGATTGGTGCACACACATGCATATACATATGAGTAGTCCAGTTGCAAAAAGCGTTATGTGATTTTATAATAGAAAGCCATAAATTTGAAAAAACAACTACGGCAGCAAGTAACATTTACATTGAGTCTTTTTATTATTACCTGAAAATTATGATAAATAAGAGCCTTATAAAATTGTAACATAACATAACATGGCATAAGATGACATTATACGACCTAAAGCAGTTTTCTAAGTTCATCAGAAGATGGATACTTTTGAAAGTTTATAAACAAGTATGATAGCGACTTTTGGAAGAAGAGTTAATATTTGATGCTATTTTTTCAGAATATAAAAAGATTTTGCACTGTGTTGTTAGTGGACCTGAAACTACTATAAATACTGGTACGTAATCCTCCAAAAACTAAAAATCGAAAAATTTTACATAGCGCACTTTGCAAGTGGACTACTCATATGTATGTACATATATGGGCATATCTAAAAATAGGTACACTTTCAAAAAAAAAAATTAATTTTTAAATTTGTGAGCACACCTATGTTTTATATATCATTTTATATAATTCATTTTCATTAAGTGCTTCAAAAGTTAAACGAGGAATAAACATGAAAAAGAAAACAAAAGAATAAGCTGGGTTCAAATTACGCTGTTCAACTTGTAAACTTTGAGCAAAGATTTTGAAAGTTGAACTCACTTAATTGGTANATTAATTTTTAAATTTGTGAGCACACCTATGTTTTATATATCATTTTATATAATTCATTTTCATTAAGTGCTTCAAAAGTTAAACGAGGAATAAACATGAAAAAGAAAACAAAAGAATAAGCTGGGTTCAAATTACGCTGTTCAACTTGTAAACTTTGAGCAAAGATTNTGAAATAGAAAACAAAAGAATAAGCTGGGTTCAAATTACGCTGTTCAAGTTGTAAACTTTGAGCAAAGATTTTGAAAGTTGAACTCACTTAATTGGCACGTTCTAAATTCAATGGCATGCCCCGTTTTACCAGATTAGCTCCGGTTTTCGAGATAACGGTACTTGAAATTTTGATAAAATTTGAACTATTTTATAAATAACTCGCTCAGTTTTGAAGTTATTTTACTAAAATTTTGCACATAACAGTTTTTTAATATTACCTTAATTATTCCTTAAAATTATCGCTGCACTTTAACGTATAGCTCCAATACAACTGATTACTCAGATATGTGTTTTTGCGCTATAACTCTAACTTCATATCTGAATAATAAATTGTATGCGTGCTATATGTTAAATTGAACCTATACTAAATTTTAACCTGTTTAATTGGAGCAGTTATAACGAAAAACAACGTCTCTGGTCAATCAGTTGTATGGAAGCTAGATGTTTTAGTGAACCGATTTCGATGATTTTATGGAATAGTTAAGATAATATTAAAAAACGGCTATGTGCAAAATTTTAGTAAAATATCTTCAAAACTCCGGGACTTTTTTATAAAATAGTCAAAATTTAAGCAAAGTTTCAAGTACCGCTATATCGAAAAGTGGAGCCAATAGGGTAAAACTGAGGACGCCATTGAATTTAAAAGGCTCCAATTAAGTAAGAGCGACTATCAGCACATTTGTCGAAAAAAAGTTGCTTCGATACCACTCTCGAAATATTCTGACTAAAAGAAGGAGCATCATTAAAATTAGTAAATCAGGGTTTTTACACACTTCTAGAGAAAATTTTTTTGAAGCATTTTACAGGTATATGTAATTTTGTAAGGACTAGCAGTTATAGAAAGATTTAGATCGTTTCGACGTATTTTCCAAATGTGCCTTCAATTAAGGTGGTTTTGGAATAAAAATTACGCTCAAGATCACAGAATATTTTATCTTTAAAAGTAAGTTTACTCTGAAAGCACACCTCTTGCTAAGGTATCAAATTATTCGTAATTGTTTGTAGAATGCAATACATACTTAAAAAGTTCTTAAAATTAAATGCTTCAAAACCTATACGCGATAAACCGAAAAGTTTGAAAATTGTGAAATGTGGAGTTACAGACTTTGACTTACTTGTCATTTCGTTATTTTGTAATGCACACTTTTCTTACCTACTGCATATGAAGTATACACATAAGTGCTAAATGCCCATTAAATTTTAAGTCAGAATATGGTGTGCTTCAAAAGTTATGACATAATTAATTTTGCCCCTCTTAAAAACGACATAAAAAATTCACTTGTTTTCGTTATTATTTTTAATTTAAACACCTATAATTCAAAAGTTATGCAGCAAATTGATCCAAATTTTTTTTTGAGGCTTCAAGTATACGTCAATGAATTATATCCAAAGCAACCAGCTTGATATAGTTTCCAACAGTGAAAATAAAGCTAAATAACACCAAGGTTACCTGTTTTTTAAATTTGCCCATATACGAGTACCAATTAATTTCATTTAAAGAAATGGCGTGTCGTCCATTTCCGCTGTAGCGTACGTAGACTACATAGGATCTTTGCAAAGCAAAGGTTTTATAGCAATGAATCGTGTCTGGACACACACCATTGCAAGTTGATAAAAGCGTTGTAAAATTGGGGCTATTGGAGAAAGGGGCATGAGACCTCCCACATAAAATGAATTTTTCACACTGCATATCTCTGTTCATGATAGAGTACTGGAACTTGGTATGGAGATACATAAAATCAATCGCATAGTCATGAAGAAAAATTGGGGCTGTTGAAAAAATGGGGGTGGCACCTACCTTATAAACCGGATTTTTCATACAACATATGTATCTCAGTGTTCATGATACAGTACTGGAATTTGGAATGTACGAGCTATATAAAATCATGATTTTAAATTTAGTATATTAAAGTGCAAGTTTGAAGTAGTAGAAAAATTGTGGTTATTGGAAAAGGGGACAAACGGAATTTTTCGTACTGCATATCTCTGGAAGTGTTCATGGTAGAGTACTGGAACTTGGTATGTACAAGAGATATAAAAAAAATCGCATAGTCATGAAGAAAAATTGAGGCTATTGGAGAAGGGGGCATGACACCTCCCATATTTTTATTTTTTTTCATTTATTTTTCATTTATTAATCTATGCATTAGTACAGTAAGATTGAGAAATCTTTTGTAGTACAACAGTAATTTATATATGTATGAGATAATAAAGGTTATAAAGAAAATATTTAAGCAGGACTAATGTAAGATAAACAAAACTGGCACAGGTATTAGGTTGTATAAATTTAGAATAAAATAAAACTTTGTGATATTACTATGGCTAAATATAATTACATGTATATATACGTACGAAGAGGGCACATCTCAGTGTAACAAGTATTTAACTTAAGACAAACTAGCGAAAATATGAATACAAGAGACTCTTAAAGTTGCTTTTATTCAAAGTACTACGGATAGAGGCTGGAATAGCGTTCCATATACGAATAGCGTTGACAAAAGAATAGCCTTGCAGAGCTCAGATAGTTATAGCTAGGGACAATTAGGTCACTTACACGTGTTGATTTTGGAAATATTAATTTTTCATAAAGGTAGCCGGGAGTCTTATCCATCATAAGACGAAATACAATTTCTGGCTTTCAAGTAGTCAGAGATTTCACAGCCCAGCAGGCTTGCCCTCCAGGCAGAGATGTGCTCAAATTTTGCTATCCCAAATACATAGCGCGTAATATGGTTGAAAGCTACCTCAATTTTATGCGCTGATTGAGAGTCTAGCTTGCTATAAACTAGTTCAGGATAGCATATTATCGGAAGTATAAGCTGTATTGCAAGTTTCCGCCTGATATCAATTGGTGTAAAAGAGGCAGACATTCTTAAGTTTCTCAAAGTATAATACACCTTTCCGACAATGGAGTTCATATGATCAACACACGTAAGACTAGTATTAATAACATAACCGAGATTAGTTACCTTGGATACAAATTTAAAAGATTTATCCCCAATGTATAGTGATGGGATATATATGAGGTTCAGACGCTTCTTACAAATAGGTAACACGTAACACTTATCACAATTAAGACAAAGACCATTTTGCGATGCCCAGGACTTGATAGATAATAAATCCTTGTTGAAATGACAAATTAGCTGACTGCTCTAAAGTCCTGGACATATATAGTTTGATGTCATCAGCGTAAGCGTGCATACTGGCTTGTTGACAATTGGAGAATACGTCGTTCACAAACAAACTAAATAACTGAGACCTGCCTACCAAGTAGCTCTCCATTAGTCGCACTGCAGATTGTCCAAAGCCAAAATAGTTCTTTAGTTTTAAGCAAAGCAGTTCGTGGTTCACTGAATCAAAGGCTTTGGAAAAATATAGCAAGTAAAGTAATGTCAGGTGATTTTTGTCAAAGCTTATACGAATATCATCAAGGATTTTTATCATTGCTGTGGAGCAGCTGTGCTTACTTCTAAATCCAGATTGAAAAGGCGATAATAGATTGAATTTACTAACATGGTAGTAGATTTGCTCAGACATTAGAGATTCTGCTACTTTAGACAGCGCAGGAACTATACTGATAGGACGAAAGTCACTGGGGCTACACGCCGAATTGTTTTTCGCTATCGGAAGGACAGTGGCAATTTTCCATATATTAGGGAAACAAGACGTTGTAAAACTGTGGTTTATTATGTGAGCCGAATTTTTCACACATTTGACAACCCCATAGTCCCAACTGATATGCTAATCGGATACGAGAAAGTGCGAGTAAGACCATACATTCCACTCCCACTCAGATGCATGAAATGCTTAAGGTATGGCCACTCAGCAAAGATTTGTAACAACATCAAACTATGTGCTAATTGTGCCAAAGTGTCTCACATTGACCTCGAAGATAGTGAAAAGTGCACTGATCGCACAAATTGCATTAGCTGCATTAACAACGGATTCGAGAAAACTGACCACAACGCACTAGACAAAAAATGCCCAATATTCCTAAAAGAGAAAAAAAAAATACAAGTAACTATAACTCTAGAAAAAGTGGACAGAAGGAACGCGATAGCCACGTATGCAGAGCGCCACCCAAATCATTCAGCGACATACTCAACACAAGCAGCAAAAGCATCCCATGTTACGAACAGAACTCAAAAAAAATAGCATTAACAATAATCACGCAAACTCACCATCGCCATGAGCAGCTGCACCTTCAGCAAAAGCAAACTCAGAAATTAGCAACATTAATGCAATCATCCACCCGCCGTCTTTAAGAAACCTACCTCACTCATCGCAATCAGCACTCACGTCGGCTAGTAAATAAAGAGAGCAAACGGATTACTCTGATATCGTACTCAGCAGGAACTCAATTACTCGTAACACCATTGAACAAATAACAAAGGAAAATAAAACCAAAGTCTTACCAAAAAATATTTCCAACAGAACTAAAGCCATGTTAAAACGAATTAACAAACTATCTAAAAACCCTAAGCAAGACGCAAGTATACTATATAATAATACAGTATTCATTGATTCTGATTGTTCATATTGCTCTTGGCAAGCAATAAATATCAGAGCTTTTATCTTGATAAATATTGCCAGATATTTGGTACTTTGACAGCTACATTTTCATATGCGCGATAACTTCGTGGCGGCAACATTATTGATATATAATGGAATTGAGCTGTTTTCTATAAAAATATTGGTTATTATGTATTTGGGTGTGAAATGGCATATTTTCTTAAATTTTTAGGTGATTAAATCCGGCAGAAATAGCCATCTTATAAATGCCTTTATCAAGATAAAAAATGCCCACGCACAAATACTGCCTCTGATAAAATTTATGTCAGGCAATAAAAATTGGTTGGTAGGAAAAAACTTTTGCCTGTGTAGACGGGCCGTTATGTATGTATGAGTAAAAACTGTCGATAGTGCTTACAAAACCATCGATGTTTTCGATAGTCAAAAACCATCGATACTATCGATAGGGACATCGATAGTTTTCCAGCTCTACTACATCCCCTTTTGCGCGCAAGCGCAACACCCACACCAAACGTTAAAAATTTAACACAGCATTTTTTTCTCTTTTCCTTCAGCCACAATTCATTGCTTAATTTATTTAATAACTCCAAATTTATAAATAACCCTAAACTAAACCGACTAAGTTGAATTCTTATGCCTACACGTTATATGTACGTACACCCTAATACTTGATAGTTAACTCAACAAGAATAGCAAAAGAAAACTTTCAATTCAATAATCCAATAAAAAAACAATACCATAAATCAATTTAGCGATTCTAATATTAGCAA
The DNA here is from genome assembly GCF_001687245.7 of Rhagoletis zephyria. Taxonomy (NCBI): domain Eukaryota; kingdom Metazoa; phylum Arthropoda; class Insecta; order Diptera; family Tephritidae; genus Rhagoletis; species Rhagoletis zephyria. The sequence goes on along the minus strand of NW_016157577.1, from coordinate 200,784 downwards.
AAAGGTATGAGGATAGCATGTACTTCAGAGTTTGCAAAGAAAAACAAAGAAAAAAAAAGCAGAAGGGGAAAGTGAAGCCAAGAAGAGGAAGAAATAAGAAAAGAAGGCCTGTCCGGTCAGTGGAGTTTACCCACCCTTCTCTGCGTACTTGGTATGCGAAGCCATGGACGCTGTGCTTACTTCTCTCATCTTTACAGCGTGACCTATTCATGACCTATGTCTGTCAGTTCGTCTCTCAGTCTCGTCAGGTCAAACAGTCATGTCATCCGATCTCACCCCTACGCCCCCTCTTGCGCACAAGCGCAACACCCACACCAAACGTTAAAACAGAATTTTTTTTCTCTTTTCCTTCAGCCACAATTCATTGCTTAATTTATTTAATAACTCTAAATTTATAAATAACCCTAGGCTAAACCGACTAAGTTGAATTCTTATGTCTACTTGATAGTTAACTCAACAAGAATAGCAAAGGAAAACTTTCAATTCAATAATCCAATAAAAACACAACAATACCATAAATCAATTCAGCGATTCTAATATTGGCAAAAAGGTATGAGGATAGCATGTACAAAAAGAGAAAGAGGTTTTCAATACTGCGACTCTATTGTTATGTTCCTATTGTTTCCTAAGTACCTGAGTATGTATGTACGCATGTACGTATGTACTCTTGGGACCCGAATGGTCACATGTAAATATGCAATCAATAAGAAAAAAACCCAAAAAGCAATGCACTCACCTGACCGCTCCTCCGATGGTGGTACCAGCATGCGGGAGAACCTGTGTGGGAGGAAACTTAAAATACTCTACGCATAAATACATATACATACATATGTATGCCTACGGTGGCGGTCCCTAGGTACTTAGTAACTGACTTATCGATCACTTGCTCACTATTGCGGGCAATGAGCAAGTCGTTTTAACGAGCGAAATCTGGGGGAAAAATTATAGCGAAAAATGTGCAAAAACGATCGAATTATTCCAATGAAAAATTCAAGAAAAAAACCTGCGAAATCAAACTTAAAAATAAAAAGAACCGTGAAAAAAAAGAAAATACGAAAAGAAATTCAAGTGCAAAAAAAGATACTAGCATAATTTAGTAAGAAGTTTTTTAAGGTAAAAACCACGTGGAAATTACGCGTATATACGTATGTGTACTAACTGTCGTACCGAAAAAAACAACAACAATGCCTAGTGAGGGTGATCTTAGTTATAACTAATTTCCAAAAATTATATTAATTATATTATGCTCTTAAGTGCTACGTGTCTGGCCAAGTGAAATAAAGAAATCAATTCAACTATGTATATATATATTGGCCGTAGTTTAAATAAAATAAACGAGAGAACGAAAAATTTGATAAAAAAAACTGTTCCAAATGAGGCAAACACAAAAAATGGCAAAGGAATAAAATGAGTGAATGCAACTAAATTGGGTGAGTAAAAAAATCGTTTTCAAAAATGTTAAATTATTATGGACATTCAGAGAACCTAGCATATATACTTAGGTGCCAACAATTTGGCAAACTAGAAAAAAAATACCCTAGGAATTCCGACCCTGGCTAATGTATATACTTATGCTAATATCGTAAAATTAGCACCGGCCGCTGAATCTCTACCAGTGCACGGACTTCAAAAAAATTAAAAGTGGTATATTTTACCTACAAAAATAGGTAGAATTTGGTAGATTTTTTTAAAAGAAACAATATTAGATAGTTTTTACTCATATAGAATAAAAGAAGGCGAATTTAGGTAAGGTAGTGGTATCAGAGCAGCTGGATTTTCGCCTTGGTGATTCTTATTGTCAAAATGATGAATATTTGTTGAAATTATTATTGTAATTACATGTAAAATTTGTTAGTGGCCGTTTTGTTTTTGAACTTCTGGTATCACCTTACGTGAATTCACCTTGTATTTTACGTACGGTTGCCAGACCTATTGATTTTATCAGTACAGTACTGATTTTTCTACTCTTGTACTGATTTTATTCATTTCTTCAATCAGTACGCTAATGTCCTGATTTTTCAAAATTTGTACTGATTTGTACAGAATTTTCTATTAAAAAAAATACTTTGGTATTTTCTTAAGGTTTTTACATAATGTTGGAACTTCCTTAAGCTGTACTGTAAAAAATAAGAAGAATATAATTTAATTACAGTTGACATGTTTTAGATAATGTTTGATATGCCCAAGAAATTAATACAACAAAAAGATTAATCGTTTTATGGGCATATCGCCGGGTGGTTACGTACCACTTGCGATAATATGATGGAGCTTAAATTATTTAAAAAGAAGGCTTACATTTTTGTAGAGTGTTGTTAGTTATCTCGAAAATAACTTTGAGTTTAATGACAATAAATTTCAATATTCGAATGGCTTTTGTCTATAATTTACAACTCCTTTTTCTCAATTTACTGACTCTGTAAAAGAGTTTAGCATACAAGACATAGAGTTAGATACTATTTTTAGCGAATTCTTAGCCTTTCAAAGTTTTTGCGTAGTTAAAAATTGGTACATACTTTTTTACAGTATGAGAGGATCTTAAGAATAAAGTTTGTTTCCTGGCGCAAAGAGAGAAATAGGCTTCTAATTAAATTTTTTGAAAGTGAACTTCAAATTAAAAGTAATTTTAAAATTAAATGTATAGAATTCTTTGACTATTTAAACACTGAAAATGGGAATGATCTCATTATTGCTATTCAAAAATGTCATAAATCTATATTAATAAAAACGTTGTGTTCGTATGTCACGGTCGTCAAAACTCGAGAACGGCTGAACCGATTTGAATAATATTTTTTTTGTGTTGTTCGGTATAATACCAGAACCAATGATATCGCAAAAAATTGGAGGGTTGTCACCTATTTGAAAATTTTTAAACCCAATTATATTGATAAAATGAATGAATTATTACAATATGGGTATCAAATTAAAGAGGTTTACGAAAGATGACTGATGGAAATAGTTTTGAGGAGGGTTGCCACCTATTTGAAAATTTTAACTCAGTCAAATGGATAAAATAAATGAAATGTTGCAATGTGGGTACAAAATTAAGTAGGTTTAAGAGAAATACCTGCTGGAAATGCCTTTGAGGAGGGTTACCACCTATTTGAAAATTTTAACTCAGTCAAATGGATAAAATAAATGAAATGTTGCAATGTGGGTACAAAATTAAGTAGGTTTAAGAGAAATACCTGCTGGAAATGCCTTTGAGGAGGGTTACCACCTATTTGAAAATTTTAACTCAGTTAAATTGATAAAGCAAATAAAATATTGCCATGCGGGTGTAAACTAAAGAGTTTTAAGAAGGCTTACAGCCGAAAATATGTTTGAAGAGGGTTGCCACCTGTTTGAAAATTTAACTAAATTTAATTGATAAAATAAATGGCATATTACAATATAGGTATCAAATTAAAGGAGTTTAAGAAAGGTGATTGTCGGAAATATTTTGGAGGAGGGCTGAAAATTTTAACTCAATTAAATTGATAAAATAAATGAAATATTGCCATGTGGGTATCAAACTAAAGAGTTTTAAGAAGGCTTACAGCCGAAACTATGTTTGAGGAGGGTTACCACCTGTTTGAAGATCTAACTAATTTTAATTTATAAAATAAATCACATTATAATATAGGTATCAAATTAAAGAGGCTTAAGAAAGATGACTGTAGGAAATACTTTTGAGGGGGGCTGCCACCTATTTGAAAATTTTAGCTCAGTTAACTTGATAAAATAATTGAAAAATTGCAATGTGGGTAATAAACTTTAGATTTTTAAGAAGGATTACAGCCGAAAATAAGTTTGAGGGTTGCCACCTGTTGGAAAATTTGACTCAATATAATTGATCAAATAAATGGCTTATTCCAATAAAGGTATCAACTAAAAGACATTTAAAAAGCATGACTGTTGGAAATATTTTTAAGGAGGGTTGCTACTTATTTTAAAGTTTGTCACTCAGTTAAATTGATTAAACAAATGAAATATTGCAATATGGGTATCAAACTAAAGAGCTTTAAGAAGACTTACGGTCGAAAATATATTTGAAGAGGTTTGCCACCTGTTTGAAAATAAAACTCCATTAAATTGATAAAATAAATGAAATGTTACAATATGAGTACCAAACGAAAGGTATTTAAGGAATCTTGATTTGGAAATACTCTCAATAGAATTATGCAATATATAAAAGTAAACTGAAAATATTTGAATTAAATGAAATATTACATAACTGGTTCGATATGGAAAGCGTTTGGGAAAGCTTTACTAGCGAAATTTTTTGGTAATGTTTTCACTTATCCAAATCCGGATAGTTAAAATGAAGAGAGAGTTTACAACATCTTATCAAACGAAGTGATTTGGTATACAAATTACGCACAAAAAAAAATTAATAAATTACAACTGATACAAATGATATAAACAGCGTAACGAAAACAAAAATATCCCATGAAATGAAATAATGAAAACTTAAAATTTTTATCACCATTCCCTTACATTAACGCAGTTAACAGTTAAATTTTAATCATAAACAATTTCGTTTGGGGTCGCCATAGCCTACTAAGTATATTCCAAGTAAAGAAATTTTTAATAACAATAGATAATATTATTATGATTATTATTATTATTACTATTGCGAACTCCTATTATATGCGCAAACAGACATTCTCAAATTAAAGCTAAAACAGAAGGGCATTTACGATCGCATGATGCAAGTGTTAACATAATAAGAGCTGCGTGTAATTTCTGGCGTTTGCCGATGACATCGACATCATCGGTAACAAAAACACCGAAGTCTGTTCTGCCTTTTCCAAGTTGGATAACGAACGATAACAACATCAAATAGACAGTCAGGGCATTCGCACCTTGGCACCCACGTCACTGTTGTCAGTTGTTATTTCGAGAATGTAAATAATTTCGTTTACTTGGGAACCAGCATTAACACCGATAATAATGTCAGCATATAAATCCAACTCAGAATCACTCTAGCCAAAAAGTGCAACTTTGGACTGAGTAGGCAATTCGGGAGTAAAGTTCTCTCTCGACGTACAAAAACCACACTCTATAAGTCACTCATCATTCCCGAGCGGGTTTATGACGCAGAAGCTTAGACAATGACAAAATTCGATGAGGCGGCTCTTGGAGTATTCGAAAGAAAGATCTTACGAAAGATTTACAGGTCTCTCCGCCTTGGAGACGGGGAGTATCGCAGACGATGGAACGATGAGTTGTATGAGCTTTACAACGAAATGGTCACAGTGCAGCGAATGAAAATACAGCGGCACCGTTGGCTTGGACATGCCATTCGAATGGGAACCGACATTCCAGGTCTGAAAGTATTCAACTCGCAATCCGCTGGTCATACCAGAGGAAGAGAGGGCCCCCACTGCAATGGAGAGACCAAGTTAAGAAGGATTTGGCTTCACGTGGCATTTCCTATTGGCGTCAGTTGCCACAGAGATAAAGGACAGACGTTCTTTGTCGAGCTCGGCTAAATGGCTTATGACCTTATTCTTGGATACGCCAGGAGGAACTAGGAAAACATTCCTTATCAGATTGATTCGGGGGACGGTTCGTTCAAAAAATTACATAAGCTTAGCTAGAACATCCGATATGGAAAAAGTATTACGAAAATTTAAACTCATTGTTTGGGATGAGTGTGCCATTGCACACAAAAAATGGCCCGAGGTTTTTGATCGATTTTCGCGAGATTTGCATGGAAACGTTTAACCATTCGGGAATGCATTGATGTTGCTCTCAGGAGATTTAACGCAAACATTGCCTGTAATTTCTCGATTAACACTAGCGGGCGAGATAAATCCTTGCCTGAAATAGTCTACATTGTGGCAAAGGTGAAGAATTGCCATGATTCCGACCGATACACAATTTCAATTTAAAAGATTGCAATTCCCAATTCGATTGGCATTCGGAATCGCAATCAATAATGCCCAAGGTCAAGCTTTTGAAAAGTGTGGTTTAGATTTAGATGCGGATTGCTTCTCAGATATCCTTGATATCTATGCAGAGAATGCAAAACGACATATATTGTGTGCACACAAGTATGTACTTATGTATTACAAAATCAAACTTATATGCGACGTATGCTTTGTTTCGTTAATCATTTATGCCACAGCAAAGCGTGGCAGGGTACAGCTAGTATAAAATAATTTATTGGCTCCTGTGTATCGTACACTCATGTTAAAATGAATAACACTTTTATACTTTATGAACTAATAGTGAATCCGTGTGGCGTTTTTATTTAAAATACTTTTTTTTTATAAAAAAAGATATTTTTTCATTTTAAATGTTTTTTCTCAGATTTGTACATACGAAGTATACAAATTGCATATCAGAAGAAAGCGGGTTTAATCACGTTTACGACGATATATTTTTTAAAAATCAGTTTAAACTTGTTTGAAATGTAAGGTTTTTAATTTTCCGAACCTTTAACCCCTTGTTATTTTATAGCACCTGTAATATAGAAAAAGTTATATATGGTTTAAGTAAGAGAAAAAGGCGTACCACGACTATGTTTTTACTTTTTTTAGTAGTTTACATACAGTAATTAAAAATAATTTTTTACCAAAGGTCCAATTTCGAACTTCGAAGGCCCATATCTCGATTTTGGAGGCTAACTTCGAAAAAAGGAGATACTACTTTTTTACCTATGACTCAATCTTTTAAAAAAATTGGTTTGGTCCAATACCCAGAAAAAAAGTTGATTTTGCCGTACAGTGTTATTGCTATTCAAAATGTCACAAATATAAAATAATTTATTGGCTCCTGTGTATAATGATGTGTACAATCATGTTAAAATGAATAACACTTTTAGTTTTTATGACCTATATTTTATTTATATACCAAAATATATAAATTAAATAAAAATGTACTAAAAAGTACGGATTTTTTTAGTCTAATGTACTGATTTCGCGCATAAAAAGTCTGGCAACCCAAATTTTACACCAATAAAACATTCAAGAAAAAACGTAAAAATGGGCCCGAATAATGGCATCCGTGATCGAATGAAACACGATTCGAATCGAATAAAATAAAATGACAGCCGTTTGTCTTAAATATATTTTAAGCTGAAAAAGCAAACTCGCCACCAAATGCCGTAATCCAATAAGAAATTTTGATTCGAATTTGATTCGAACACGGATGCCTTTACTCTGGCTGCGTTTCTTTATACATTCCGGATAAACCCATTTCACAACCAGAATAAACAGAATGCCATTGAAATATACGTTTACATATCATCAGGAACGTTCTAAAGAATAAGTAAACAAAAAAGTTTATTCCAAACGTTCAGAATGAATAAAGAAATGCAGCCTCTATATTAAAAAAAAAACATAATTACTCTGCACTACAAAATTGTTTGACAAAAATTAGTTTTGAAATGCTTGAAATTCGCAACCCATTCATTTGGCAGTCTGCTACACAAAGTATTTGCAAACGAAAAATATTTCCATAAACAGCTGATAGAGATGCAATTTCACTTTTGAATTGGCCATGGTCAGAGTTAACTTTTCATATTTATTTTAGGTGTATTTGATGGCAAAATATGTATACACTGCGTTCATTTAAATCTTTTGCTTTCTGAAAAATATTGGTAGATTTTAAGCCTTTGTTGGTAAAAATGGTAGAAAATAAAATACAGCTAAAAAGTTGGTAGATCTACCAATAAAGTGGTAAAGTCCGTGCACTGATCTCTATTCCGTTGGCTACTCCTCTGCATTCAGCCCGCTCCCTGATGATGGTGAATTTTCCAACGTCGCTTCTCACTTTTTCAGCTATTAGAAACCATATACCTTCAAACGTACATATGACCGTTTACCCTGTTCCGGCTTTTGGTAGCGATCAGCGTCGCTTCTCACTTTTTCAGCTATTAGAAACCATATACCTTCAAACGTGCATATGACCGTTTACCCTGTTCCGGCTTTTGGTAGCGATCAGCTGCTCATTGGTGAATTGCTTCCTTCTGGTTGTTGTGGTGCACGCTTGTCGTTGATGGCCAGATATGTACAAACCCAGATGCAAGTAAAGACGGACAAATGTATGTAAGTGACGGGTTAGGTTGCTCTTTCAGATGGGCTTCGGATGTAGCTATGTACGTCGATAGCGTTGATGTCTTCAATTTAATCGGGCTCTTTTGTTAGACTACTAGCGACCTGCAAACATAAATAGGAAGGACGTTAGAAAAAGGTGTACATGACCAAGATCAAATGCCTTTTATCTGTGCTTGTATATGAGCATACATGCAAACTAGAGATGTCAATTTTCGCGGTTTTGTCGATCCCGGGATTTTCGGGATCTGAAAATACAATCCCGGGATCCCGGGATCGTCCCTAAGTTCAGGCAAAAGTGCAACACAGCTGTGATCATCCTATTATAGTATTTTAAATCAAAAAATTCGTTATAAGGAAGAAAATGCCCAACATCGTCAGTAAAAACAAGTAAGAGCAGCGCTGTCTTCGGCTATGCCGAAGGCTTCATACCTTTCATGAACATCTGCAAATTTTACTTTGACAGATTACTGATTTTGAATACATCTGCATACATCGATAGAGGAGTTACATACTTATATAAAAAATCGCATCTAAACAATCAGAGGTATGGAAGATATACTTTATATG
>NW_016157577.1:172193-192137 GCF_001687245.7 Rhagoletis zephyria | reverse complement strand
GCCATGTCCGTCTGTCCGTCTGTCCGTCTGTCTGTCTGTTTGTATGCTAAATCAACTCAGCTCGACGTTCTGATCATATAAGTATACATTTTAATGGGTCTATCTCTTTTTGTTCTGGTACTTACAAACATCGGACCAAAGTTATAATACCATTTCATGCTCATGAAAGGTATAAAAATTCAAAAGTCAAGGCAGTTTTTAGCAACTTTAAAATTGCACTTTATTGTATTAAATTGAATGGGCTATAAAACTGTATAATAGAATTTTTTGTAAAAACTATGATTAAAAAGTTTGATATTTTTATGATAATTTGGTGAACTTAAACCAACTTTAATCTAAGGTGTGAAATTTTGATTTACATGATTTTTGTTGTAAAATGAGCTATATATTTTTTTTAATTAACAAATTAATACCATGAAAAATATTTTGAATATTGCAAAACAAATCGATGCAAAATATTTTTGTAAGTGACTGTATTTGGTACAGCAGTAACTGCCTATGTAACTATATAAAATTTTTTAAATCACTGTTTGAGATCAATTTAAAATATTATCAGTATATTTAAGTAATAATAAAAAAGTTAACACATTTAAGTAAACAATAAATATATAAGTGCATCACCTATTCCATTTTGAGCGAAGCAAAATTTTTCCCTCTTTTGATAGAAATGCGATCTTAAAGAAATTATAGCATTAAGGGTTGCGAAAATTCTTGTTTTGCCCTTGAGAGGGGATATTTGTGATAAAAATTTAATTGGCTAACAAATAAAATTTTTCCAACAATCCCGGGATTTAAATCGACTAATCGCGGGATATTCGGGACTTAAAAAAGACATCCCTAATGCAAACACACAAACGCACACAGGCCATTGGTTTGTATGTACAGAGGGAGACAAAGCACGACTCGGAATGTTTTAATCCTTGGAAGTATTTAAAAGCGGGTGATACAAAGTAGGTACAGTGACGAGCAAAACTGTAACATGGTGTAACACTTTTTATTTTAGCCACCGATATCTTTCCAAGTTCTAACGACATTCATTCATTCATTTGTTGTATATTCTTATTGGTACACCTCTACTCCCACTATCATAAAGATTTGAAGTCAATCCAACAACAATAATAAAACCAGCAGACAAAAATGTAAATTAAGGCATATGTTACAGCTTTGCACTTATATATTTTTAATAACTTTTTGACAATTTTCACGAAAAAAAAGAATTGTTAACACAATGTTTAATATACTTTTGCTTTTTTTAGTTCCTCGATGCAATTTGGCATACCTTATTTGTATCTCTGTAAAAATTCTGGAGGTATATCCTTCCATATATCCTTGGTTTGATTTCACAGCTCATGTACTCTATTGGACGGACTTGGATACTTAGTAAGCTGTGCTTTTAGTTGATTTTGCGAATTCTCGATGAGATTCATGTCCGCGAATTGTGGGGGTCATTTCAAAATAGCAAATTTTTGCTTTTGCATCCAGTTGCGAACATATGCAGTATGTTTTGGGTGATTTTTTAGCAGAAACTCTAATTTTTCGACTAGGTCTTGCAAATTTTGTTGAAATATGAACATATGCTTTATGCATTATGCGTACAAACGGACCAACAATATTTTTTAAATACAACCCCAAACTATTATTGACCGACCACTGTGATTCACAGTTTGCCTTACATGATGCGCTTGGCTTAGTTTGGGTCTTTGATCCAATACCATGCCCGGCCATCTGATTGAAAGCGATTAATTTAGTCTTGTCAGACCAACTAACCTTCAATTAAATCTTAAAAATGTGTTTTTTATTGCATTCTGTAAGGGCTAACATATCCCAATAGGCAACGGTCCGGTTTTCGTGCGATCCCTCAAAATGCTACTCTCGCACATGTATTTTGATCAACAAGGTTTTTTCTTCTTTTATTATGACTTTGCGTTCAATTTGACAATTCTTCGTCTCGCTGTCTACTGATTTGCATTCAATTTTAATACCTTAAGCGCTTCTGTAATAGTGGCTGCAGCGCTACTTGCTACTAAGCTCACAAGATATCGGACCGTAATATTTTTTGGCAGACTTCGTTTCTCCTTAATAACATTTTAGGCTATATTTTTTCTCAGTCTTAACATTTTCATGTTGCGAACTCCACAATTTTTTGGCACTTTTCCTACGGTCCCGCGTTTCCGCAGTAAATCTATTATTTACATTTATGTTTCCTGATTAACCATACTATTTACTGGTAATCACTTCTTGAATAAATTACAATACAGAAAAAAGTAATCTGACTTCCAACTGAGTAAAAGATAACTGTAAAATGCAAAACTGAGAGTGAGTGCAAAACTGTAACATTGGCCTTAATTTAGCAATGTTATTGTGGCTTGTTAACATTTTTTATTTTTAATATTTTTATTGAGCTTTGTACCACGATTGTTTATTGTTGCTTTTTCCTAATAAACAATCGTGGTACAAAGCTCAATAAAAATATTAAAAATAAAAAAAGGCCTTAATTTACATTTTTGCCTGCTGGTTTTATTATGGTTGTTGGATGGACTTCAAATCTTTATGAGAGAGGGAGTAGGGGTGTAACAATAAGAATATACAACAAAAGTATGAAAGTCATTAGAACTTGGAAAGATAGCGGTGGCTAAAATAAAAAGTGTTACACCATGTTACAGTTTTGCTCGTCACTATATATGACACACTTTACTTACCTAAAGTTCCAGGACTTAGTTCTTAGGCGCCGATATTCCCCAGCATCTGCACTGTTAGTGGGATATTTGCACCCAAACCGCTCCAAACAGGAACAACTACACGCACCACAAACAGTTTCCTTTTTTTGTATTACACTTTTTTTACGGCCGCGCACTTTCCGAAAAATTCACCCGACTTCGACTTAACGTGTCTTTCACAATGACCCGTTGGCCATCTCAGATGCCTTTTATAGACAACCAGGCGAAGGAAGTCATTCTTGCCTTATACTTTCCAAGTTTCACTTTTACTCAAAAGCCCCATTTCGAGCTTACACACCCACACACGCATACACTCACACTGCACTACATCCCTGCAAAAAGTGGGACTAGGTTAAATACTAGTACGGGACCACGATACCTTGTAACCAACACTAGTAACCAAAATGGTCCAAATATATGTAGGGTATTCACAGTTTACTTCTAAAGTTAAAAGGTGGTAACTTTAACAAGATAACACACTCGAACTGTGAGCAACCCTTACGTTTAAATAAAGTATTAAGTTGATCAACAATACCACGCATTACTAGACCGTTTGCCTTTCACGCGTTTGTGTTTAGAGAGCATCATCAAACCACATACATATTTCCGTCTAAAAAAAACAAAAGAACTTTTGCAGCTTCAGGCAGGCGCAAAGCGAAACTTATTTACAAGCAGCGCTGCGCCCAAAGCGAAATTCATGTATGTATGTACAAGCAGCGATAGATGCCAGTTTAACACAAAACATAAACATGAGACAAACAGCCCGATTCCGCATCACTGACAAGTTCACCACAGTCACTTTCATGACAGCTAGTCATTGTTCGCTATTCTAGCGCTCTAACAAAAGCTTGTTTTGCTGACAGTCTTGTCAGTTCTAGAAAAGGTGCTGACAGCTGGTTATTGTGTTCATTTTTGAAATTTGTGAAATTATGGAGGAAGAAATTTTAATTTATGCATTGGCTATGAAAGCCCAGGAAAAAAAAATAAAAAATTGATAAAATGGAAAAATAGAGTGATACACTAGGGCTGGGCATCTCCAAAATGCAACAATTTTTATTCTAATATTTTTCCGCCAATTTTGTATAAAAAAATGGTTTATTCAACAACAAATAACATAAAAATAAAATTCCTAAACTTTGTGCAAAACTCGCACAAAATCATCAAAATTTTCAACTTTTTAATCAGATTTTTTACAAATTTTTTGAGTATGCAATTTTGCAGCCCATTAAATTCTAGTAAAGAAAATGCAAGTTCGGAGTTAGTAAAAAATCGTGTTGATTTTTGAGAATTTTTTTTTTGTTGAAGATGTTTTGCATTTTTTCCATATAAAGTAAAAAATATTGTGTATGGAAGAGACTGCGTGAAAACAAATTGCCAAAAATCAACGGTAATTCCTAGCTACTTAAAACTTGCACTTTATTATAATAAAATTGCGCTACAAATCTGCATACTCAAAAAAATTCTAAAAAATCTGATTAAAAAGTTGAAAATTTTCATGAAAATTTGCTGCATTTTCGTGAGTTTTCCACAAAGTTTAGGAATTATATTTTTATGTTGTTGTAGTATGAACTATACTTTTATACGAAATTAGCGGAAAAATATTAGAATGAAAATTGTTGCATATATTGTGAAAAATTTGCTGTGCCAATAGTTTGTTCCGGCAGTGTATGTATATATAACCTCTTTCCATTTGATTGCCGTGCGTATTGGATCATTTAAGCAACTCAGCCCTTGTGCTACCTCCTCCCAAAGCAATTGCATATGCCGCAGCTCCTTTGGATTGTTTTTGCCTGCTTGGAACTCCGTTCAAACTTTACGCACCTACATACATTTATATGTAGCACACATATTATTTCAAAAGAAAAGAAAATAAAGAAGTTTTTATCGCACTATCAAAATAATAACACATTTTAAGTATTTTTTTACATAAAATATGTAAACAAACTTACTTCTTCTCAGTTGCCATCTGTTTGACTTAACTCACCAGTCAGCTGTTTTGCCTTTCATTGCGTGGTGAGTTTAAAGAGCTTTCAGCTTTTCAGTCATCGAACTAGAATAGCAGGGGAGCTTTCAACTGACAACGTCTCTGACATGGCAGCACTGACAAGCAACGCTCTCAGTTTTTACAGAATCGGGCTGAAAGTCGAGTAATTTTACCCAAAAGTGTTATCTCAAATTAGTATGGGAACCAACAACAAACAAAGTTACCACATGGTAAAATGTTTTAAAGTTACCAGGTGGCAAAATTAACACAGTAGATAATATAGAACTGTGAGCACCCTAATGGAGAAAATATGGTAACATTAACATTGCGATGTCATTGGACCTGACCACCTCTGGGTCAACGCTGCATAACATGGGACCAGTTCTGGTCCACCACTGCATAACATGGGACCACCTAGGCACCTACTCCTTTTGGACTATGGCACACTCGGCAACCGAATCGTATTGCCGATCGGCCGCGAAGATGTGGTGTTCAACACATTTATCAGTTGTTTACGTTTGAAGTGGTCCAGGTTAGCATAACAAGTTACTGGTATGCAAGCTGGTCCTTTCGCACATACTTTAAAACCACGGCCCAATGGACCACCTGGTCCTCAAATTTTTGCAGGGCAGTGTGCAAACCCCATGTTTTTTTATGTGGTAGAATCGAAAAAAAATGTGGTAGATTTGAACAAGATGTGGTAGATTTTCAAATTCATTTATTTAACATAAATTAACATACATATCTATATTCATAAAATATCAATATTTGTATTTTGTGTACATATGTATTGAGTAAACATATATATACATATGGTTATGTAAATAAGACTTTAGTATTTGTATTTGGCTGGAAATGCTTTTAATAAAGGTAAAATTGTTGGCATATCGTTTTTCTGGATCTTATGTGGATCCAAATTTTCTAGTAATTTTAGTTTTTCGTTACGGAAATCAAATCTTTTTTTGAGCTCATCACACAGACTGATATAATAATTCACCATGTCTTTTTTAATAACATCACATATGGTTTCATGTTTTTCTTAGAACTCATTGGATTTTAAGCCGAAATACATTGAAGAATATGGCAAATGAATGCTTTCGTCTTTATAGTCTGTATCTAATGAAATGTAATCAAAAACTACAAAATTGTGAAGCAATTCTTTGAAAAATTATATAAAGCGTGAATATAATAAGTGTATAATTGTGCCTTTTGACTGATATTCTTTATTAAATATATTAATTTTATTTAAAATGTAACTTAAAAATAAAAAATAACCATAGTTGGTATCGTTCAGCTCGTCTAAAATATTAGATGCAGATGATTCATTTAGCTCTTCAAATGTAAATAACAAAAAATAATGCTTTAGAGGTTGCCACTGCACAATTATACGCTCAACTGCTGCTTCCAAGGATAGCCATCGCGTTTCACATAGCCCTAGGATGTTATGTTGCGAAGCATCGAAAGCGTCTTGAAAATTTTTAAAGTCATTACGACGTTTTGAACTATGGGAAAAAAGAAGTAAACGTTTCTTACAAGCTTCTCTAGTCTGGCAGGCAGTTTCTTGGACGCAGCAGATGAACACAAATTCAATGTGTGGCACGTGCACCCTAAATAAAATAAGCTATTATTTGCATCTTAAAATTTTTTTCTTACGATATTATATCTTCCCCTCATTACTGCAGCATTATCAGTAGCAAGACCTATCATGTGCACCAAGGGTATGTTCATCGAATTTAAATAGCTCACGGTGACATTGTAAAACCCTTGTGCCGTCGCATCTTCAATCTCCAGAAGTCCAAAAAACAATCCTCTACAGTATTTTTGTCAGGTGGAAGATAACGAACAATTAAGACCAAACACTTTGTCATACTGATGTCCGTTCCTTCATCCATAATCAAAGAAAAGCAGGTGGATCGCAGTTCTTTCGCAATTTTTTGTGTGTGTGGCCCTAAATGCTTTTAACCATGGCTGCTGATTTTGTGGAGCAACATTGAATAGGCTTGTCACTAGGGTACATAAAATTGAAGAGTTGTGGTAATGTGCTCATTGTTTTAAATTCAAGCGAGTGTTGTACGCAGTATATCACCATGGTGATCTCTTTAGATAATTTTTCAGTCGACGCAGTTTTTTGTGAAAGACTTTCAGTCATAGAAAGTTTCTTAAGGTGGTTGGTTTCCTTTACCTTCACTGCATTTTGGTGCTTTGCCAATTTTGAATGTCGTTCCAAAAGAGTGACGTCATTTGTCAGCGAACAGTTGCATAGTTTACAAAACGCCTTCATCTCATAACATTTCAACCATTCACGACTCTTTTCCCATTTCATTTTCATACCGACGCGTTTCCGCGACAGGTACAGGTACTGGGACAACTTCAATTACGCCGTATGCTCTACTTTTAGTAGAAGCAATAGCAGTACACCGACTGAGCAAATTTGTGAAATATTAGAAAATTATAGCGCAAATACTTATATTAAAGTATCATGGTTTACCTTTTTAAAAATTTGTCCATTTGCTTGCACCTGCCGCCAAACACGCTTGTCCACAATTGCCACAAAATAATGTTGCCAACTTTTTGTATGGTGCATTGCATTTACTCTGTTCGAGTGCTCCAGGATTAAGTCCACAAAATAGTACTGAAGATATTATGAATGTGTGTACGGTAATGACTTCTGACTAAATCGTGGAGTACGGGAACAGGCCAATAGAAATTATTAGAGGAATGTCGATGCTGCCAGATATCATTTTTAAAACTTTATAGCAACTAATTGCGAAAGTGTTAACACTTTCACCAAATATGAACTTTTTGTATTTGTTATTGACAAATCTTTATAATTATTATTAGAACTGAATTAAAAGTTTAGAGTTTTGTGAAAATTGGAAATAAATGTTCTGTCTAAAAATGTGGTAGATTTTAAGCCTTGCGTGGTAGATGTGGTAGAAACCCAAATTTTAAAAAATATGTGGTAGATCTACCACATATGTGGTAGAGGTTTGCACACTGCATGCTACCCTACGTCCCCCATAACATCCACTACTTGCGACCCACTGTTTCCGCTACAATGTTGCCAATGCCTTAGCAACATCATGGCCACCGTGCATACATACTCGTATGTTTCTGCCACACTTCCGCTTAAGCAACTGCTGTGTGCGTAAATAAATTTATAAGGCAGTATCATGATTCAATAATACAAGGTTCGATAAACTGACAGTTGTCTCTCTCGCACCGCTCCCTTAGCAGTGGCACCGTGTTGCTTCTTTGCACATTTACATGGAAACAGTGTAGCTTTGGTGTGAAATAGAAGTATGAGCGTTTGTGCAATATGTTTATTTGTATATGCATATGAAGCATATTTAACTGATGAAAACATAAACTGTTTTTAAATTGGATGTTTACATCAATCTCATAGTAGTCTTATTTTAAATTTGAGTCATTTTGTAATTTTTATACAGCTAAATAGCACATAAATTACGTAATTCACATAGGTACATCAGTATTACGTTCAACATTTCGTTTAAAATGCCAGATTTCCTGCAAATACATTAGAATTTACAAAAGGAATTTCACTACTAATTGCCTACATTGCGTATTTTTCTACTACCATTTTCGCACCAAGAGATTTCATTCCTCCCCTTTTCTCCGTCCTTCGTAAATGCAACCTTTTGTAAGGGAGTGTCAAACCGCAGCTGTCAATAATTATCTAACCTTGTATTATTGAATCATGAGGCAGTATAAGCTTGTACTCGCAGCGTCCAATGTGTGGCCTCGACCCACGACTCCTAACCGGGCAGTTACATGTATGTTGTTTTTTTACTGGGCGTAAGTATTCACATTTAGAGGCTAATCACAGGGCTACTTCTACATACATATTTCTACTCGTATTTTAGGCTATAAGTATATCACAGTTGCAATAATTATTAAACCTGGTAATATCACAACTAAGTCAACGTCGACTGCGCTGTCCAACTCTCTCGCTACGCCTGGTGTTTCTTTTGTGCTTTCTGGTGCTATCTCCGATTCATCGACAATGTCTACTTCATCCACTACTTCTGCTTCTCTCACCTACGCTGCTATTGCTGCTGTTTCTGCTGGGTGTTCTACTGGTATTGCCACTGCTTGCGCTGACGCTGGTTCGTTTGTCTCGGCAAACGACTTGTACCAGTGCTGCTAACGAAGTAAACAATACTCCGCGCGCCCGTCAAAATTTGGAGGGGACCACTGTCGCGGACAAGAAAACACAAAGAAAACATATTTGTGTCTATTTTTCGGTTCCGATCGGTTCGTATTTATGTCTTTTAAATTTTAATATTACACTATTGTTGCCCAACGTTTCGCTGAACTCATTAGCATTTTCAGGGGCTGGTTGTTTATTTTCACTGTATCAACAATAAGTACAAAAATTACAAATATCCATTAACGTTTGACAAAATTACATAAAGAACATGCATGTATGACGTGCATATGAACATAAAAGTGGCAAATGAATTATACTATTTTACTACTTACACAAATTTCTATTATAACATATTTAATTAAACTTAATTTTACTTCGGTACCATCTATTGTGGTAGTCTTGTCAATACTGGTAATTGCTAAAATTCGTCATAAACATAAAATGTATGCAGCAGCAATGTCATCGGTGTCTTCTTTCTTGTTTTTTCTCTTTTTTGCATTATTCATAGGCTCTCCTTTCTGAATGAACTTGGTAGCGGGGATTCCAAACAATAGCTCCCTATTCTAGTATAGGTCTAACTAAACGGGTAAAAAGAGCTTTTGTAACATAAGGATCTTTGAACTCTTTTGACCATCGCTTTACAACTGCAAAAACGCCTTTGGCTTTNTACCAAGATCGACAAAATTGGATACCTGCTCCAGATTATAATTTGATATTGAATAAACAGCTGGTTGAACAGCCCTCCGAGAGAAACACATAACTTTACATTTTTGAAGGTTTAGTGGCATATAGTTTGTATTACACCAACTAACCACGTTGTTCAGATCCGCTTGCAACAAAGACCTTTCTTCGGTAGAGGACGATGTTTTAAAAAGTTTCACATCATCGGCATACATTAAAATTGTTGAATGTTTTATTATAGAAGAATAATCATTAATGAATATCAGGAACAGAATCGGACCAAGGTGGCTTCCCTGAGGAACTCCTGAAGAAACTTTAATGATGTTGGAAGAACAATTATTAACAATAACTCTTTGTGTTCTATCAGAGAGGTAAGATGAGATCCATTGAAGGAGACTGGGCTGAAAGCCGATTAGGTCGAGTTTACGGATGAGTAACGAGTGACATACTTTGTCAAAAGCTTTACTGAAATCGGTGTATATTACGTCGGTATGAGCATTTTCTCTAAAACCGTTTGAGACATGAGTTGTAAACTCCAATAAATTAGTCATAGTAGATTTTCCTTTAGAAAACCCGTGTTGAGATTGTGTAATTGAAGAAGATATAGAATATGTCAGCTGGTTAACAATAATTGCTTCGAATAATTTGGGGATAGCGGAGAGCTTCGCTATGCCTCGATAGTTTTCTATAGACGACCTGCTGCCGTTTTTGTGAAGTGGTATTATGAAAGACTCCTTCCAGGCTGACGGAAAAACGCCATGTTTAAGTGACAAATTGAATAGAGTTGTTAAAGGCTCGCAGATGTTCTCAGCGCAGTTTTTAAGAAAACAGGTCGGAATATGATCAGGTCCAGGCCTAAATGACGCTTTTAAGGTTTTTAAATAGTGTAAAACTTCATCGGAAGATATTACTGGAATATAAGCAGAGTTGATTGGACAAAGCTCGTACGGATAGTCTCCACTTATAGGGAAGTCTACAGAATAATTGGACCTAAAGGACCGAGCAAACATGTTGGCAATGAGTTGGCTGTCGCTAGATACAGTGTTGCGATAATGCATAGCGGACGGAAAACCATATGCCTTACGCTTTGAATTTACGAAACCATAAAATGACTTAGGATTGTTAATTAAATTCTTCTTAATTTTACATAAATATTAATTATAACATTTCTTATTTAATGCAAAGTAGCTGTTAACTTGGTCCTTGCTTCGGAGATTTCCGTTTTTATAGCGTGTTAAATCAAACTCCAACTGCTCTGTGAGAATCGCTTTTAAACTTTATTTAAATATAAAGAAAGATAATGATGGTTTAAGATCAGTAAATGCTATTAGTAAAATTAGTATAAGTTATTCTTACACATCGGTTTTCTCCTGCAAACCCAAATTACAAAAGGCGTGATTATTATTTAATGGCGAATTAAGATGAATGAATGTAATCGATATCCGATACATTTCATGACTAGTGGCACGGTTGTCAACACTCCCCCCGGTATTCGTGAATTCGCGAATACCCAAACAAGAAACAACACTGCTACGTTTCAATTAACATCCAAGATAGCTAATTTGGCAACAGGTCGATGATACTCCCCATTTTTTGTTCTCAAAGTAGCGCTGTGGATTTGTCCATCTTTGGATAGCACGGTGTGAGTGACCACACCCTTGGGCCAACAGTGTTTAGGTAGGTTACCATCAACTACTATTACGACGTCCCCAACCTGGACCGGCTTAGTTTTGTCGTACCATTTTGTACGTTTCGTTAACTCGGGCAGAACCTCAGCTATCCACCGCTTCTAAAAGACGTCCGCTAAGTACTGCGTGTGCCGCCAGCAACCCTTGACATACTGATCCGATTGGTCAAATTTACCTGGAGGTCCATCACCAGATGATGAACCCAGTAACAGGTGATTGGGTGTTAGTGCTTCCTGGTCAGCTGTTTCCAACGATAGGTAGGTTAGTGGTCGTTTGTTTATAATGCTTTCCGNATTTTGTACGTTTCGTTAACTCGGGCAGAACCTCAGCTATCCACCGCTTCTAAAAGACGTCCGCTAAGTACTGCTTGTGCCGCCAGCAACCCTTGACATACTGATCCGATTGGTCAAATTTACCTGGAGGTCCATCACCAGATGATGAACCCAGTAACAGGTGATTGGGTGTTAGTGCTTCCTGGTCAGCTGTTTCCAACGATAGGTAGGTTAGTGGTCGTTTGTTTATAATGCTTTCCGCTTCTAACATCAAGTTTAGAAGCTTCTCATCGTTGAGTTTAGTTTCCGGCGTGATGATTTGGTACAGCACTCGCTTGATTGAACGTACCATACGCTCCCAGGCCCCTCCCATGTGTGGGCTTGCAGGGGGGATAAACGTCCATTCAGTATTAGTACTGGTGAATTCGCGTTTGAGCGAACCAAAGTCGATTTCGTTATAAGCTGTGCAAAGTTCCTTTTCAGCCGCTCGCAGGTTTGTGCCATTATCGCTATATATGTGATAAGGGGTGCCTCTTCTCGCTATGAAGTTCCTTATAACCATTAAGCACGAACTCATTGTAAGGCTGTGTGCAACTTCAATATGTACTGCTCGGCAGGTGAGACAAGTGAACACAACCCCATACCTTTTCTCACTGCGTCTTCCGATAGTTACAAATAGGGGCCCAAAAAAGTCAATACCAACATGAGAAAAGGCTTTCGTATATGGTTATGTTCGCGCGGCTGGCAGCGGGCTCATTTCTGGCGGTATTGGCTTTACGCTTTGAATTTTACAAAATCGGCAATTTAGGCGAATACTGCGTAATAAGGCTCGCAGACCCGGTACATGGTACTTTTGGAAAATTTCGTTTATGACCGTTTCGTGATTTACGTGTTTGAACTTTCTGTGGTACCAATCTACAATCAGGTAAGTAATGCGATGTTGCCTCGGCAGTATTATAGGGTTTCTCATGGCTTCTGAAATGTGTGTGTCATTTTCGAGGCGACTTCTCATGCGTACTATCTTTAGATAATCTATGAAAGGGCTAAGTTTTCTTAGGGAACTGTCTTTTGGCAATGTGCACGCTATCTCTAAAATTGGTATTTCTGTGGCTTATTGGTCCTTTTGCGCAAGTCTTAAAAGGTACTGCTCACTCCAAAGCAGCATCTCTCTAGTTGGTCCGGCAGAATATCCTTTTCGTTCGGGATCTCCTTTTGCTTTCAGGTTTTCAATGAACAATTTCGCGTGTGCTAATGACCTTAGCAGGCGCTCCCATTTAGAGAAACGGTTTGCATCTATAACAGCTGATTTCTGAATAGTTACGGCGACCTTCTGCAGTTCAACTTCCTCGTTGCATACCNTTGGTCCGGCAGAATATCCTTTTCGTTCGGGATCTCCTTTTGCTTTCAGGTTTTCAATGAACAATTTCGCGTGTGCTAATGACCTTAGCAGGCGCTCCCATTTAGAGAAACGGTTTGCATCTATAACAGCTGATTTCTGAATTGTTACGGCGACCTTCTGCAGTTCAACCTCCTCGTTGCATACTTGTAGACTTTCAGAGCTGATTACGTTTTGATTAGGCCAATCGTCTTTTGGCAGCTTCAGGAATGAGGGCCCTGTGAACCATACGAATTCTTTGCTAAATTCTGGCGACCGACTCCATTTCGTTGCCAAGTCTGCAACATTAAGCTTTGTGGGGACATAATTCCAATTTCCGATTTCTGTAGATTCCTGAATCTGAGCAATTCTAAATTTCACAAAATGTTTATATTTTCTGGGATCAGAGCGAAGCCATAGCAGGACCGTTTTTGAATCGCACCAGAAGAATGTTTGTTCGATTTTCAGGCTATGATGCGCTGCAATTGCACCAGCTAAACGAGTTCCCAATACCGCTGGAAGTAATTCCATTCTCGGAATAGTAATCGGTCGTAATGGTGCAACTTTCGTTTGGGAACCTACCAAGGATGTCTTTACACCGTTCNCGTAATGGTGCAACTTTCGTTTTGGAACCTACCAAGGATGTCTCTACACCGTTTATATCTGAAATCCTAAAATATGCCACTGTCGCATAGGCGTTCTCACTGGCATCTACGAAGACGTGCAATTGCACAGTGCTTTTTTCGCCATTTGACCGCGAAAAGTAACACCTTGGTATGCGAACTTGTTCAACCCTTTTTAATTCTGCTAGCCATCAGCAAGCTCCTCTGGCATCATATCGTCCCAATGATTTCGACTACGCCAAACGTTTTGGACAAGAATTTTCATGTGGATAGTGAAATATGAAAGCAGGCCTAGTGGGTCGAAAAAGGACATCAACAGTCTTAACAGCTCCCTCTTGGTAGGCAATCTCCCACCTTGTAATATTTCAGAGGTAGCTTTAGTGAACTTCAAGTTAAATGTAAAGCAATCTTCCTGCGTTAACCACCACATGCCAAGTAATTTATCCGCTTCAATAACGTGCTCAAGTGTGCGACCTGCTTTGCAAAAGTTCTCATTAGTACTACCTTCACCCAATGCCAGTAATAAGTCTGGAGAGTTACTCAGCCAGTTTCTGATTCTGAAACCTCCATGTGCGTGTATTGCACGTACATCTTTAGCAAGTTTAATCGCATCTTCGACCGTATTTGTACTGTCGAGCATATCGTCAACGTAATGCCTTTCTATTATACATCGCGTAGCAGCGGGAAACTTATGCTCAAACTCCTTGGCATTTTTGTTCTTGGCATATAACGCAAGCGAAGGTGAGCAACTGGCTCCGAAACTCAAAACTTCTAATACGTATGTGTCAGGTTGCCGTATTGGGTCACAATCTCGCCATAGGAAACGTTGCGCGTNTAATACGTATGTGTCAGGTTTCCGTATTGGGTCACAATCTCGCCATAGGAAACGTTGCGCGTTTTGGTCCGACTTACTCACACCCACTTGGTGGAACATCTCACTTATATCGCCGCATATGCCTATTTTCCCTATGCGGAAGTTGTATAGTACTTCCGGTAAAGATACTATCAAATCGGGGCCTTTATCGAGTCGATCATTGAGTGAAACACCTTCGTATTTCGCTGCAGCTTCCCAGACGACTCTTAATTTTCCCGGCTTGTTCGGGTTTCTAACGGTAAACATCGGCAAGTACCATGTGCGTGGTCCAAAATTAGTGGCTTCTTCTTCGGACAGTTTACGAATGTAGCCTTTCGTTTCCATTTTTTTATATGTTTGATGGCTTCGCATCTCTGTTCTGCACTTTTGAGGAGTTTTCCTTCAAAGCATTTCAGTCTTTGCAGCGCCATGTCATAGTTACGTGGCTTGACAACATCCTCTCTCTTCCACAGCAGCTTCGCTATAAACCGTTCGCCGTCACGCGTTACCTTTCCTGCCAGCTCAGCGGGCATCAAATCCTTACCTTCGAAAGGATCTTGATCCAATCTTATGGCTTCAAGCATTAGGCCTTGGAGGCTTACGTCATCACTGCATTCACAAATATGCAGCTGGTGGTGAGACGGAAGTGGGCTGCGGTCGAGATTACCATAAATAGCCCAGCCTAGCCTGGTTTTTGTTGCTCCTGGCTCGTTAGCTTTACCTTCTCTATTTCAATGGCATGGACAAGTTCTTGTTGTTGATNGATTACCATAAATAGCCCAGCCTAGCCTGGTTTTTGTTGCTGCTGGCTCGTTAGCTTTACCCTCTCTATATTTCAATGGAATGGACAAGTTCTTGTTGTTGACACCAATTATTAATTTGGGAACAACGTCGTAATAAGATTCTAGAGGACACCCTCTTAGGTGTTTGTACTTGTCAAGCAGCTCTTGAAGGTGTAAGGTCTGGCCAGGTAAATCCAAAGATTTAACTGAGCGTACATCGACGAGCGTATATTTATGGTTAGACTTGTCTTTCGATGACACATTCAGGTTGACGATTTGCGAAGCTACTTCTTTTCGGGTAGTCCCATCTGCCCAGCTAAGACACAATTCTTTCTTAGGACCTTCGATTTCAAGATCGTCTAAAATGCTTTCTTCTATTAGAGTCGGTCTGGAACCATCGTCCAAGAATGCGAAACTATTTAGCCTATTATTTTACCATAAATTGTAATGGGTACAATTCTAAACAACACATTTGAAGTACGTGTATGGTGCACTGCTACTGTTGCTTCATACGCTTCAGCACCCGTTCTCTTCTCGGCATGTAAAAGTGGGTGATGCATATACGTGCATCCGTTTTCACCGCACGCCTTACGATTATGACATGTTTTAAAATCATGCTTTACTAGACAACGGCGACACAACTTTCTCTTTTTAACCTCCTCCCACCTTTCGCTGGCATTGAGCTTACAAAAGCGCTTGCATTTAGAAATGTAATGATCTTCACCACAGAAATAGCACCCTACGCTTCGTTTATGCGTTGCGTTTTACGTCGCTACGCGTCCGTACTTGCTGTTGTTNCCTACGCTCCGTTTATGTTCTGGTACTTCTCTATGTACACTAACGCGTTGCGTTTTACGTCGCTCCGCGTCCGTACTTGCTGTTGTCAATGAGATAACACTGCTGGCTGCTTCGGCCATATCAAATAGCCAATCGCTAAACTGTTTCAACGTACACAGAGGTTCGTTTCTTGAAAACATGGCCCATTGTAACCGAATTTGTGATGGCAATTTATCTATCAACTCCTGTATTAACAGAGGGTTGTTTAAATGTGCTGTCAAACCTGATGCCTCAATTTTTGCCATTAGGTTTTTTACTTCCAAAGCTAAGTTGATTAAAGAGTCAAGCCTGTTTACATTCGCTGCCGGAGATGCACGTATCTTTGACAGAAGGTTATTGAAAATATGCTCTGGCCTACCAAGCACCATCTTGAGCGTTGAAATTATTTCANGAAAATATGCTCTGGCCTACCAAACACCATCTTGAGCGTTGAAATTATTTCGGGTACAAGACTGGGAATCATTAATTTGCTACTTACGTACTCATAAGCTTTACCTTTTAAGGCGCGCTGAAGACGTAATAAATTTTCGTCGTTACTAAACCGGCATAAACGTGTAGAATTTTCGAAACTACTTATGAATAATGGCCATTCATCTGGCTTGCCACTAAACGGTGGGAGATCCCGCGAAACAACCTGCCGTGAACTTATTTGCAAAGCCGTTAATGTATGCAATGCAGCTTCAGTTGGTTGAGACCCGAAAATCGCGTGTTCATTATGCATACCATCACGTTTGCCAATATTGTCATTTGCCCCATCAGTTACCCTAAGACGTTGACTATTAGNGTTCGTTATGCATACCATCACGTTTGCCAATATTGTCATTTGCCCCATCAGTTACCCTAAGACGTTGACTATTAGCCCATTGAATAGTGCGTTGCTCCTGAACTGAGCAGAGATCTCCTTCCTCATCAGATTCGCCCTGATATTCTTTCATAATTGCATATTTTTGTTCTACGTATGCCAATTCTGCTCTTTTCTTTTCTTCTAAACGCATAAAATCTAGCCTTAAGTTACGCTTTGATTTATTCGACCCACATTTGCTTTGTAATTCATCGCACATGTGTTCATTCGTCTTACATTTTTGCGCATTATTGCCTAATACTTCTTCGTCCACCATATTCAGCGACTTACCCTTTGTACCTGTCTTTTCGCCCGCCAGAAACTTTCCCGCCATAAGTTGATCGCGCGAAGATACCCTTTTCGCTGTTACCGATGAAATCGTCTGCTGTGCTGCTGTCACTGCTTTTGGCACCGCCATTTGCACGCCCTCTGCCGCTGCTGTTGATTTCAGCTTGTTTGCACACCACTTTTCACAGCTCCATGGGTGGTTCACCACATCATCGGTCACGTTTGCACAATCGTAATGTGTCCACTCGTCACATTCATCGCATTGTACCATTTGGTTGGTTTCTGGGCCCCCACATAAGGAGCATTTCCCTAGCCTTTCACCACGGCCCTGCCGGGTATGACTTCTAGTTGACATCACAGCACGCTTACTTTCGAGTACGAAGTTTCAGTAAAGCTCGTGTGTAGTAAAAGCACCACCATGTTTTAAAAGAATGTTAACTTGGTCCTTGCTTCGGAGAATTCCGTTTTTATAGCGTGTTAAATCAAACTCCAACTGTNACTGCTTTGTGAGAATCGCTTTTAAACTTTATTTAAATATAAAGAAAGATAATGATGGTTTAAGATCAGTAAATGCTATTAGTAAAATTAGTATAAGTTATTCTTACACATCGGTTTTCTCCTGCAAACCCAAATTACAAAAGGCGTGATTATTATTTAATGGCGAATTAAGATGAAAGAATGTAATCGATATCCGATACATTTCATGACTAGTGGCAGGGTTGTCAACNTTATTATTTCTTCCTTGTGTTGACCTATAAATTTTCTGGTGTCTGCATACGTTTTCAATATAAATTTTTCTTTCGTATTGTTACTTAATCTGTCATAGAATGTATTGATTCTTGCAGAGATATTGCTTCTTGTTGCATCTTTTTCCCTTTCGTCAGTAATATCTTGTATGCCTTGCTCTAAGTCGGCAATTATGGGAATCGGGGAAAATGTTTTCTTAGACACCGGCAATGCGAATTTGCCTCCAAGTGACAGTAGCCAACGGGAATACTTAGGCATGGGAATATTTGTTATATTTTTTGATATTTGCTTTCGCAAAAACATATCTAGTACTTGAACTTGACTTATTATCATGTATTTCATTTATGATTTCGTAGCTTAACTCAAGAGCAGGATGGTATGCATCTTCCGCCAAAACTAGGGGATCACACCGATTAATAGAGGCCTTCGGAACATCATCAACGTAAACGAGATCCAAGACCTTTCCAAACTTATTTGGACATATATTTATTTGTTTGAGGCAAAGTTCAGCCATTTCCTCAAGAAATACATTGTAACTATCTCTAGATGAAACTGGTACAACATCGGTGTCAATGATGTTCCATGAAATGTGTGGCAGATTTAAATCGCCCAAAACAATCTTAGAATCGGATGCCGTAAGCATTGCATTTACGGTCTCAAGTAAAGAAACTAGCTGCATATATACCGATACGGCAGAATTAGGAGGGATGTAGCAAAGAGCTAAATAAATATAAGTCTTTCCAGCCTGTACACGTATACATTTAAATTCGGTATAGCACGCATACTCAAATACAATAATAACTATTTCTTTCATAAACGCATGCGCGCATTTCTCAAGGCCAAGTAAATTCATTCATAAAAGTAACCGCAGCACATCTCCCCGCAAATTCATCACCTACATGCTCAACTTTTTCAATCCGACACAAAAATTCTAAAATCTTAAAATGAAGAAATCTCGGCCAGCCAAGTGAAAAGTGGCAACTATTTCTCTATATCCGGTAAAATAAGTTATCTCAAATTTTGGAAATTTTTGGTATTTTTTGACAAAACACTCTATTTCTATATTCCATATCAATATTTCAATCATTAACTAGTTTTTGAGATGTAATTTTAATAAACATTATAAAAGTGTACGTTTTCTGCAGGAAAATACATTGATTTTTTTTTAATAAAATCAAAACTTCTAAAATCACAAAAATATGTGGTTTTATCGGAAGTTCACAGATGTAACGTGGCAACTTAGCTCGTTTTCATATTTTTCGGTCCGAAATTGTAAAATTTTTGTCCATGACGCGCCACAATTTTTGTACAGGTGGGTCAATGTGCCTTGAACAAAATTTATATATATACAAAAAAATTATTTTATTTATTTTTTATTATTAAAATTTTCTATACTTCAAAGCGATTATGAAAATATATTTACATATATGCACGGAGGATTTTTAATATTTTTCAACCGTAAGCAAATCTTCAGTACCATAAAAGATTCAAACACATCAAAGTACAAGCAATGTAATGTCCAAGCTAGTGGTACTCCACTGTACATATGTATATGAAAGTATGCATGTATGCGTGCAAAAAATGCCAATTCCAGTCAGTGTTTAACCCATTTTAGCGGACGTAGTTTTTTTGGTTCCACCTGTTAATAACACACTATTTTACAACGCTTTTTATGTTTAATCTTCATGAAAGTTACATGCATCGTCGAGAACATGGTTACATGTAGAATTTTAAATTAATTATTATTATTCTCCATACAAAATGTAAAAGTATTGCTTTATTAAATTCAAAGTTAAACGAAAATCTAAATATTTCGTAGGGTTAATGGTTTCGCGCACGTGCCAATCTGGTGGCGATTCGCAGAAATTGAATAATTTGTGTTTTCTAGCTGCCTAAGTTTTTCCCCAAATTCACTTTAAACACCGACACATTGACCAAAAAACGCAAATGCGCACTGTTTGGTGATTCGATGTCGGCATTAAAAGCGAAGAAAATCGGTTTTTATATATTTAACGATTCTAATGGTAGTTTATAGACACGTATATTTTCAATGCAACAAACTGCAGTTTTCTAGCTGCCTTAGTT
>NW_016157577.1:144912-167488 GCF_001687245.7 Rhagoletis zephyria | reverse complement strand
AATTATGTGCATATGTACGTATGCTGCCGTGAGTTGTAAATATGTACATTTGTGTGTATGTGCGTAGTATTTTGGCAGTAATATGCACATACATAAATATATATGTATGCATGTAAAAACGTTATCAGTTAATGGAGTACGTATGTACATACGTATGCATGGGGAAATGCATTTTCATTTGACTCCAAAACTATTGGGGCATATTCGTACACCAAATAAAGTCGACGAGTTAAAGTTTCTCAGTCCCAAAAAAGAAGAAAATTAGTTGCATCTTTTTTTCACAGATGCCTAATCCACTGAAAGTGATATGAAAAAGCTGTAACTAACTTTAGTGTCGACTTTATTTTTACTATGAAAAACAGTGAAAAATGATAATGCAACATATTTTCTCAATATAAATAACTTCGACAAAAACAACTTTGAAGTTTACACGTGCAGTGCAATCAATGCATTTGTACGCGTTTTGTCAATGTATCCATCTTTGAAGTGGATTTGTGAGAAAACTAAGGCAGCTAGAAAACTGCAGTTTGTTGCACTGAAAATATCGTGTCTATAAACTACCATTAGAATCGTTAAATATATAAAAACCGATTTTCTTCGCTTTTAAAGCCGACATCGAATCACCAAACAGTGCGCACTTGCGTTTTTGGTCAATGTGTCGGTGTTTAAAGTGAATTTGGGGAAAAACTTAGGCAGCTAGCTGGTTTGTTGCATTGAAAATAGCGTAGCATCTACCATATGAATCGGTAAAAAAGTAAAAGTCGATTTTTTCAACCCAAATGCCGACGGCAAATCACCCACGAATTTGCCAATTGCATACTACATATTTGCATAACTTTCACTTTTTAGATTCACAAAATTGTATCTCTCGCATACATATGCATGTACACAATATGTACATATTACATATTTCGACCTATGCATGCATTTATTTTAAATAATTAACCAATTTAAAGAACAATAAAAGCTTTGTAAAAACGTAAAAAGCCGTCAGCATTTCGCGTCTAACAAGAAAAACATGCATTTGCTTTGATGAGACAATTTCTGTTAAATTTATTTTGCCTCTGGCTGGGCTCTGTTAAAATTCGATTGTCTCTGGCTTGGCGCTCTTAAAATGCGCTTCGCCAGTTTTGTTGGTATTTGACAGTTTCCACGCTGATCCGTTCTTGGTCCTTCTCTATAAATATACGTTCTCTGCCGTAGCATGAGACATTCACAGAGGAAGCAATTGGGCGTAAAGAGGTTTGTGGTTTGTGAACTTTTGGTAATCCACAAAGTCTTGGCGCGGTAGCTGCACTGCTGCTGAGTTGGTATTTTTCTCTTAGGTTTATGTATTTGTTTTTGTAGAGATCGTCCACTATAATGTTGTTTTTCTTTTGCAGAGTGTTCGTTGGGTCAGTTCTTATTGTTTTATATGTGTTTCTGTCTTCTAGTATGCTCTTCATCTTCTCCGTGTATTCTGATTGGTATATTGCTAGGGTTTGTTCCCCTTGTCCGCGTCTGTTATCACAATATTGTGTTTGTGTAGTCTAAAAGCTCGGTTAGTCCAGACTTAACTTAAGTTAACTTACCGTAAGAAATCATTCATGGTTATTCAACACGTCAACTTAAGCCAAGGGCGGAAATATTTTGTTTTTGTATTTCTTTTTTCAGCTGTTTAACAGTTCGCTGGCTAAAATGCCATATCAAAAAAATTTATGCAAACAAAAATGTTTGCTTTCATTTATTTTTAAGAAATACAAAAACGAGAGTCTGGCAAGCCTGATTCTCTCACCGCTCTCAATTTCCGTAAGGCCGTAACTTGAGACCCTAAAATCTACAGGTTCTTAAGTTTCTTACGGTAAGTTAAGTTTTAACTAACCGCCAACACAGTTTCTCATATAACAGGTTAGCCAAAATATTAAATTAAGTTAAGTTACGGAAATTAAGTGCTAAGTGCTTCTAATATGAATTTTTCAGCTGCGTTGTGTCTTAGGTTACGTTTCAAGAGGAGGATTCTGTTGCTGAGTTTATTTCTTGCTATTTCTTTTTCTTTCTCGTTGTCTATAGATTGTATTATCTGTTCGATTTCTGCTATTATGTGCATTGGTGAGAAGTTCTTCTTGGTTGTTGGTAGTGTAAATTTTCTTCCTAGTGATAACAGCCACTTTACCTCTTCGGGAAATTTCACGTTTGTCTTATTTACGAACCAGTTATTGTTGGGATTTATTCCCAGTTTTTGCATTAGTTCGTGCTTCAATCTCTCTACTTTTGACGTGAATATTGCCCCTTTCTCTTTTGCAGTTCTCTGAACTCTCTTATGAACTCGTCAAATTCTAATTCATTTAATGTGCATTTTAGTTGTTGCTGTGCCTGGGGTAGGAGGTTTTTTGCTGATTTGAGGTTTACGTTCGTTTGTGTTATTTCTATGTTTAACATTTTAAAAAGAAAGGCTCGTTTTTGTTTCTCCAATTGTTGTCTAAGCCTTTCTGATATTGTATTTATTTTTACATTCTTAACTGATTTGCCAAATAGTTCGGAGTTAGTTGATATTTTTTACATTCCAGAAAAAATTTTAATTGCTCCGTTTGTTTCGCTAATTTTTGTTTTTGTTTACTGTACTGTTTTAAAATCATGCACGTATGTTCCCCGTACTTGTATTTCATATGTTTGTAAAAATCCTTCATTTTACTATTTTGTGGTTATTGTTGTTGTCAAGAAAATAAATTATTCGTTTCGGCAGACCTTCCGAAAATTTATATCTATTTTTGGGTTCCGATCGGTTCGTATTTAGGTTTTTTTAAATTTTAATATTTTAATAGGCTTCTTCGATCTTGCATCCTTTAGTGTAGCGATGGGCATAATGTGCACATACGGGCAAAATGCCCAAACGCGCAAACCGCGGGCAAATGTGCAAACCGTTGGGTAGATGAGATGAGGTAATTATGCCCGGGGGGGGAACAGAAAATTTTGCGCGAATTGCATCTGTATGTGTGATCGGAATGAGAGAACAAGTATATGTGAGTACTCACGAATGTGAGACCCCATGGCTGCCAACTTTCCTAAAAGCACCAAAACTTGGGACAAATCAAAACATCATACATACTTATGGTCTGATTATGCATACTTCGCATAACTTCGCACAACTTCGCATAAACTTCAAACTGTAATTTCGTATGAACTTTGCATGTATGTTGTATGTATTCCATTACCGAGAAATTAGCAGAACTTTTAAAAACTTAGTGATCTGTTGAGTTTAGACTTTGCTTCACATTTTCTTAAGTTAAATTTTTAGTGCACTGGTACAAATGGTTGTGCGAAGTTATGCGAAGTATGCATAATCAGACCCTTATGTGTATCAAAAGATTTTCGTATCTAGAATAAAATGCACTAAATAAGCATGAACATGGCGGGAAAGGTATTTTAATAGTATTATATAGTTGTCGAATATTTTTAGGTATCTTCGGCTCAGCTAACATAAAAAAAGCTGTATGTATGCATATACATATATATATTTTTGATGATTTGAAGATTTTAATTTTTAACGATGCAAAGTGAAGTGTATGTATATACATTTTGATAAATCACAGGTGTGTATTTAATTTTGACAGCACTTGTGCAAATGCTTTATTTGTTTTCTTTTTTGTTAATTGCAGGTATGGACATAAAATTAAAATAAGTTTTGCATTGACTACATTTTACAAACTCCAACGAGCTCAACAGTCACGAAAACGAAGACGACATTCTTATGACCAATTTTTATACTTTATTTAATGCCACAAAATCCCAACACTGGTTATAAAACCATATAACGAAGTTCGTATTTTGGTTTTGTTAAAAAACTGATGGTTTTTTATAAACATATGATCTATAATTTTATCAAATAAAGTTTAACTGCAAAATTATAAAAGAAACTTTTTTTCATAAGAGTTTACAGAATTTAAATGATTTAGCAGGATTCTAGCGATTTTTGTTTATTAAGCTGGCGGGACGGCATAAACAGAAATGGTAACACTGGTGGTGAGTACCGACTTACTTGCGCGCATATTAGCTGTTTTGTAATTCACTTTTGCATTGTCAGCGTTCAGTTGGTTGCAAATTTTCAAAGGGGGAGTTGTTCTTGCGCAGATAATTTTTCGTTAGAAATTTGCTTGGAAAAAAGGACAATCATGCGCAAAACAATCTTTCATATGACGGTTTTCTACCGACTGAGCCAAGTAGCAGCGCTCGGCTCTCTTATTGTTATTGTTCACCAGTATGAATTAGCACATACTATTTTTTACATATTTATAATCAATTTAAACTTTATTAATTAATTAATAAAAAAAATTAAATTGGTCCGCATTTCATGATGTTGAATTATTTTTAATAAATAAACTACAAATATTGTTAGAAATTGTTTCTCTATAAACAAAGAGGTGAATATAATAGCCTTTGGCAATATACATTGCATAAAATGGATTAATACACATACACGGCTATTGCTTACCCTTTCGGTTTTAAATTTTTACCCCGCATCATGCACCTGCTTGCCGGCGCTGCTGCGCGCGAGCTGTTCTGCCGCCCATCCCTACTTTAGTGTAAATAAAACAAAGTTATTCCGCTATTGTTGCCCAACGTTTCGCTAAACTCATTAGCATCTTCAGGGGCTGGTTGTTTATTTTCACTGTATCAACAATAAGTACAAAAATTACAAATATGCATTAACGTTTGATAAAAATTACATAAGGAACATACATGTATGACGTGCATATGAACATAAAAGTGGAAAATGAATTATACTATTTTACTACTTACACAAATCCAACATTCCTACCTCGATGTTTTATAAAAATAAACATGCTAATTCGTCCCAAGACTCATCTGACCTATTTGCGGACTTTTTTAGTGCAAATTTCGTAAGTGATGATGATACGGATCCTATTAATCGTACACTTTCTGACTCACACGTATCTTTTGGCTCACTGTTGCTAACCGAGGATGATGTGCTGAAGGGTATTTCGAGTTTAAAATCATCCACTCAGACTGATGTAGATGGCCTATCTCCTATTCTCTTTAAGAACTGCTCTGCTCTCATTAAGCCTCTACGTTTGATCTTTAATTTATCGCTCTCTACGGGTACGTTTTTAGCAGATTGGAAAAGTGCTTATATTACACCTATTTTCAAAAATGGAAATAAAAGTGATGTTTCGAATTACAGACCAATTGCTAAATTGACAACGATTGCTAAATTGTTCGAAAGCATTATCAAGGATAAAGTTGCTTTTGCAATTCAAAACGCAATTTTTCCGAATCAGCACACTTTCGTTAAGGGGAGATCCACGATATCTAATTTTGCTATTTTTACGGATGACTGCATTAGAGGCTTCGAGGCTGGGTATCAAATTGATACAGTATATACTGATTTTGCCAAGGCATTCGATAGGGTGACCCATAAAATCTTAATTAGTAAATTGGCATACATGGGTTTTCACTCCGTCTTCCTCGAATGGATCAGTTCCTGTCTATCCGGGAGGTACGGTAGGGTGCAAATCGAAGGCACAACATCGCGTTCTTTTCACGCTAGTTCTGGGGTCCCTTAGGGAAGTATCCTTGGACCTATTTTATTTATAATCTTCATCAATGACATAAGCTTGTGTTTCTTATTCTCCAAATTCCTTCTATACGTTGACGATCTTAAAGTTTATTCGGTTGTAACGCGACCCGGTGATTCTGATTCTCTTCAATCTGATCTAGATAGAGTTAACTCTTGGTGTGAACGAAATCAACTCTTCTTAAATACTGAAAAATGTTCTCATATGGTTTATTCTAGAAAGTCGAATACAGTAAGCACATCTTATAAGATAGCAGGTACTAAACTGAAATTTGTAGATCAAGTCAAAGACCTAGGGGTTTATTTTGACTCAAAACTCACATATAATACTCATACTAACTTCATTGTTGCAAATTCCTATTCCACGTGGGCTTTTGTGCGTTGTAACAGTTCTGATTTTTCTGACCCGTACACTCTTAAAAAACTTTATATTGCTTTTGTCAGGTCCCGTCTAGAATATGCCGCAATTATTTGGCGACCCTTTCGTACGACGTATATAAACAGGACTGAAAGTTTACAAAAGATTTTTATCAAGTCAGCGCTAAGGTTTCTCAACTTTACGGAACCAATGCCTTCCTATAAGTCACGTTGCTTACTTTTAAATCTTGATTTGCTTGAAGATAGGAGAAAGTGCCTATCCTGCTCGTTTATCTTGAATGTTATAACTAATATTGTCGATTGCTCAGAAATTCTGCGAAGAATACCACTCAATATTCCTGTAAGAAATTTGGGGCGTTCTGACTTATTTTACGTGCAATCTGCAAAGTCGAATTATGCTTTGAATGCACCTATTAGGCGAGCCCTCAGGGAAATCAATGAAATAAACCAAACGGTGGAAATAGATCTGTCACTTCCTGGAGTCGTTTTAAAAAACATAGTCTCGAATTACTTTAATTCATTAATTAGTTGATCACCAACTTAAATTGAAGTTGTACTTTTAAGCTTATTCAGAAAGAAACTATGTATTCATTGACTGAAATATAAATAAATAAATAAATAAAAATAAATAAATACAATATCACAAAACAAAAAAAAATATAAGAATAAATACATAAAAAAAATATCACAACAATATAATCAAAATAAATATTAAATATCACAGAAAGCATAGGCCTAAAAATAAATAAATAACTAAAAAGGGCAGTAAATAAATGAATAAGTAAACAAGTAATTAATAATAAATAAATAAATAAATAGATAAAAATTGTATAAATACTACAATAATCACAAAATGGTCAAGTATGGTAATAAATAATTAAATAATTACGAGAATAAATAGATATATAAATAGTATAGTCAAGTCTCCAAAAAGCCAATATTTAGGTAATATTCAATTATATGCGTAACATAAGACATTTAGCACGCGCACATGACATTCAACATGCAACATGCCACGCAGGACTATATAACATATACCTACTTTGCAAAGATGTCTTTAGCGTGGTATACGCCGATCTTTTCCCGTTACTATCGCCAAGCTCGTACATAGAATTTCCGATAACATTCAAAACAATACACTTTATATGTTTCGGAGCTAACTTCGCATTATAGTTGTCACTTTGCGAGCTCTGTTTGAAATTTCGGCGATATACCACTTGTCCGATCTGAAATTTTATATCCCTGCTCCTAGTATTATAGACCTTTTTTCTCCTTTCGTGGGATAACTTCAGCTTTTACATGATTTGGTTTCTTAATAGTTGCAGCCTATCGCTTGTTGACTCAACCTCGCAATCANAAACAATACACTTTATATGTTTCGGAGCTAACTTCGCATTATAGTTGTCACTTTGCGAGCTCTGTTTGAAATTTCGGCGATATACCACTTGTCCGATCTGAAATTTTATATCCCTGCTCCTAGTATTATAGACCTTTTTTCTCCTTTCGTGGGATAACTTCAGCTTTTACATGATTTGGTTTCTTAATAGTTGCAGCCTATCGCTTGTTGACTCAACCTCGCAATCATTATCCCTTAAGGCACCCAACTTTCGGTATAGCTCGTATGATGCAGCATGCTGTATCATAGGCATACCGAAAGTGGCATAATACGGCAAGGTGTTGATTGCAGAATGTGCAACACTGCGAAGGGCAAAAGCAGCATCACTGGCATGTCTATCCCAGTTACGCTGGTTCTCTTTTATGAATGACCTAATGATCTGTAATACCGATCGGTTGACTATTTCTGCAGCGTTGCCTTTGGGTGAATAAAACCCAGTTTTTATGTGTTTTGTGCCGTATTTCTCTAGGAAACTGCTAAACATGTCGGAAACGAATTGTTTTCCATTGTCAGAATGTATGTATTCGGGCACACCGAATACGTGGAAAACATATCTTTCTAAATATTTTATGACGTCAGCTGAAGTTGCCTTGCGCATTGGTTTTAAAAACACAAACTTAGAAAAGTGATCAAGACACACAAACACATACGCATTACCGTCACTAGTACGAGGATACGGACCCATGAAATCTACGAACAAACGTTGAAAGGGTCGCTCGGTGATATGTTATTTTCCCATAAACGGCTTCTTAAAAACATTTTGCGTCTTATTTGCTTTACAGGCTTCACATTCCCTCAAGTGTGTACAAACATCAGGTACCATCCCTGGCCAGTAATACTTCTCACGTAGTCGTGCCAGAGTTTTATGGATGCCACCATGACCTGTGGAAGGCAAGCTGTGAGAAGACTCTACCAGCCCCGGTCGTAACTCCGACGGTACCCAGAGCTTCCAGGCATGGTCCGCTTGAAGCCCGTCCCCCTTGTCGAACTGTGTTCGTCGGTGAACGTAGCCGTCCGAAATACAAAGGTCCGGAAGTCTATCCTGATTTTCTCTGACAGTCTATTTCAGCTCGAGGTATTCTTCTGTCTCGAAACAGGGTGACTCCAAGGAAATATTAATAATTCTTTCATTAAGTGTTAGCTCATCCATATTCATCCGCGATAAAGTATCCGGTACAACATTTTGCGCTCCCTTTCGGTGTTGTATATCAAAGTTATATCCTTGAAGTTTTAAGCTCCATCTAGCCAACCTGCCAGCAAAATCTCTTTGATTCGTGAGCCATTTTAAGCTGGCATGACCAGTTATTATAGTGAATGGGAGTCCCTCCACATATGCCCTGAATCTTTTCACGCTCAGAACAGCAGCGTAACATTCGAGTTCGGTTATGCTGTAATTTTTCTGGGCTTTATTAAGCTTAGCTGAAACGAAGGCGATTGGCCGTTCGCTGTTGTCATCGTCCAATTGAAACAATAACCCACCCACTCCGTCAGTCGATGCGTCGCATTGAATAAAGAAATGTCTGTTAAAGTCCGGATGTGTCAGTACGGGGGCCAAGGACAAACTTTGTTTCAGTCGATCAAAGGATCTTATGATCACATCTATGTATCTCGTTAGCCGTTCTAGCAATTTGTACCAAACTCGGTATGGTTATTGTGCTTGCCACATAAAAGCAAACGATTGAAAATTGTTGAAATCGGACTAAAATGACGGCCGCTTTTCATATAACGGTTAATTTCAGAAATGCTTTAAATTTCAATATTTCGAAATTTAAGGATGCTAGTTTACTTAAAATTTATACACCCGCTTATCATGTAGCGGTAGCTTTCGGAAAGGTGGAAAACATATATTTAATACTTGCGCCGGGTGTTTAATGTTCGGCTCCGCCCGAACTTAGACTTTCTTACTTGTTTTATCTTGTCTTTGGAGAGGCAGTCGTGCAGCGGAGCTGCAATAGTTGCATAGTCCTGGATGAAACGTTGGTACCATCCTGACATGCCCAGAAACCGCCGTAGTTGTTTTGGGGTTTTAGGTTCGGGAAAGTCCCTCATAGCTGCCACTTTGTTGGCGTCCGTCCTGATGCATCCGTCCCCAATTACGTAGCCGAGATAGCGCACCTCCTTGTAGCAAAACTTGCTTTTTTCTACATTAATTTCCCATTTAGCCTCAAGCGAACACCGAGCGACCTTTTCTAATAAACATATATGAAATCTTCTGAACACACTAACAAATCATCCAAATAAACAAACACACATTCACGTAATGAAGCGGGTATAACCTTGTCCATTAGACGACATATTTGTGCCGCGTTGCAAGGTCCGAAAGGCATGACTGTAAAATGATATAGTGGTCGACCTGGTACAGTAAATGCAGTCTTTTCCTTAGATTTTTTCTCTAACGGAATCTGCCAGAAAGCGTCCTTTAAGTCAATGGCCGAAATAAATCTTGTGTTCTGCAATCTGCTGAGGGTCTCGTCAGTATGAAGCAGCGGCTAAGCGTCCTTTATTGTCCTCTCATTCACTTTCCGGGTGTCTAAACATAGGCGATTCTTGGTGCCCTTGATCACTAAGGAAACAGGTGAACTCCAGCTGCTGTTGGATTCTTCGATGACACCCATGCTCAGCATTCTATCCAGTTCTGCAAACACCAGCTTTTGTATGGCTGGTGGGATCGGATAATGTCGCTGCTTTACAGGCAGATTCTCGTCAATTACCTCTATTTTATGTTCCTCTAAATCTGTCCGACCTAGCCATAACACCGCAAAGGACGGGAACTGCGATTTCACTCGTTCCAACGCATTGGTTTGCTCCGGTGTTAGTATATGAGCTCAGCTACTGATGTATGTGCGGGATGCGCGGTCGCCCCTCTACTAACATTCAGATTAAAGGCTTTCCAAAAATCTATCCCTAAATAAACTTCTTGTTGTAATCCTGGCACTATTAAAAATTCGAGATCTCTGCTCATCTCATCCCATACTACTGATAGCGTTATGACTCCAGTCACTGGGGTCTCGTTTCAGTTAGCGGTTTTTATATTTTGGTTCGTAATGGGAAGAATATTATCTTCTTTGCCTTCTAAAAACTTGTATGCGTCTTTGCCCAGACAGCTAGCTCCTGCACCAGAATCTAATAATGCTAATGCGCCTTTACCACCTATCTTTGTTTGGGCAAAGAACCTGTTGTCACCCTTCAAAATACTATTGTTGAAACTATTTTATTGTAAATCTTTTTATATAATTATGTTTTCTCCCTCATTCTCTGTATTTTCTTAAAATTCCTACTATTATTTTTCTTCGAAATTTCCTCGCAAAATATTCTTTTTCTTGCAGTTTCATATTCTATCTTTCTTTCATGTAAACTTTTTATTTCACGTTTCTTTCCTACTTCTACTTTATTTTCTACTTCATAGCAATTTTCCTTCATGAGAATTTTTATTAGCAATTCTCCGGGTTTTTCTCCTCCTAGCTGAAGCCCCCGGTGATCTCCACCAGTGTCCCGTTTCCTTTTTCAGGCCTAAACACGCAATATGAACCATCACCTCTACATGAAAAGCATGTGGAATCATGACTTGCACCTATTTTCATTCTACGCTTCAGTAGGGTTTTTGGAGAAGAAGTCGACCGGCATCCCGCACTGGAAGCACAACATCAAGTGGAATGGCGATGGGTAGAATGAGTCAATGGTGGTTTTAGGTTTGTTCGCCGATGTAGGTGCCGGCACTCTACCCTGCGCAGGACTACACCTCTGGCCATCACCATCAGGCAGTTGGCAACTTGTCACCCTACCCTCTACTACCTCCGAGTTAAATTCTGCATCCAAATAAGCTAGCTCGTTTACTGTTCTTGATCTATTCCTATTATCTTCCATTACTTTTTCTGCGCACCTACATTCTGTCTTTAATTCTGCCAGAGTGTCTGTTTTGGACGCGAACGTCAAATTGGTCAAATAGGGTTTCAAGTTGCCTTTTATGATCCCTACCAACTCCTTCTCGAGTGTCTTCTTCCGTAGGCGAAACGTTAAGTCGTGTATTTCTGCGTAGAGTTCGTCGAATCCTTCTTGCGCCAATTGTTTACGTTCCATAATTTCCCGTATAATCTCGTAGTCGGACTCCGCGCTTTTGAAGTGGGCTAGCAGTTCCGTCTTTAGCTCAAAGTACCCAAAACTTGGGTCATGTGATCTTCTAGCACCTGCCAGAACCACTTCAGCGCGGAGCCCGACACGAGACTATGAAAATCCGTGAATAGTTGGTGGTGCGAAATTTGATGTTGCTCCCTCATTCTTTCAACTCGAAAAATAAAGCTTTCTACTGTAAGCCCTTGACTAGTCCCATCAAATTTTATATACCACTTCTCTAAGTCAACTTTCTTTCTTGGTGGCTCGCGCATATCACGTTCCCTCATTTATGAGTCCTTACGGGCTGATCGTTCGTTATCACGTTGATTTGTTTCTCCTCCTTGGTCCCTATTTTCCGGTGTTGATGCTATGGTGGAGCGGTGATCCAGTGCTTGTGCGGATATTTCCATTTCGGTTACTCGCCGCACCTCATTCATGCACTGCACCATCATGTTGCTGTTTTGGGCCATCATCGCCAATAATTGGCTCAGCTGTTCAACACTGGTCGCAGTACGGGTTGGTTCACTCCTTTGAGCCTTTGAACCGCCAGCTTCCGACCCTCCTGGTTGGTCGCTCTCCACAGGGTCACCGTTGCCCACAGCACCTACCTCACTGGACTGAGACATACCACAACAAATGTCTAATTTTCGCGAGAAACTTAAGCTATCACTGGGTTCTTGGACTAGTGATTCGTTCGCGCCGGCCGCAATAGGCTGATATTCGGAATTTGATATACCAAAAATTCTAGCTGCACGCCTATTAAAATAATCGGTCGGGACAAAGTCTACCGTGTGTTGTACTCCTGTATCTATCTGGTTAAAAAGTGAACCAACTACCTGATTTTCAAGCGCACGGGCAAGACTACGCGTAACCGGCCTATCCGAGTTCAAAATCCCACCAAAAAACCACCAATGACTCCATTCTCACTATTATTTTCAGACATTCACACAAACGATCCCTGGCTTTCAAGCACACGTAGGTATTGCGGTTAATAAAAATCAAATTCAATACGAAATTCAAAAATCTGTTTAAATTAAATCAAAAAACGCAAAAAAATTAACACTATTCAGTAAGCCGAAGAGAACGCAAGACAAAAAAAAATAAATAAAAAATAATAATAGTAATAAATAATATATGTATGTATAAATATGTGCATGCATATATATATATACATATATATATATATATATATATATATATATGGAAATATAGGATTAATAAAATAGCAATAAAGAATATGTAATTCAAGTTAATATGTGTGTAGATACGTAAAAAAGATCTAAAAATAATTCACTTTACTTGTTGTTTGTTTACTATGGTTATTCACTTTATTGTTGCTCGTTGTTATGTTTATATAGATATGTGTAAATATGTTAATGTTTCTGTCGAAGTGTTTTTCAAAGGATGTATCAATTGTTGCTTTGGTGTGTGTGCGGTGTTGCCTTGGCGAGATCATGGTAAGAGTAAACGTCCGTAAGTCTCCTGTCAAAAGTCACAATCCCGCTTGTTCAATCTGATGTGGCACTGCAACGCTATACGACATATCGCTAAGTGTGGTTACCGCATTTGCCTTGCCCCCTTGTGAAGGCGTACTGTAATCCTCACTTACAAGCAGTGCTGGACTGCCTGTAAGGTAGCTGGAGTAGTAGCCCCACAAAAAACCGAAAAAATTTACCCCCAAATTGTATGCCCCAGCTGCCTCCAGGTACCGCTTAGTCAACCTCTGAAGTCCGATAAAGGAACCCTGAAGGTAACTGGATAAACCCCCCGTCCGTCATGACAACACCAATCGCCTGCGACGGATCTCCGCAATGTTGTTGCCATAACTCCCTAACTTTGTCGGAAAGTAGATAAAAAATACGAGAAGACAATAGGGAAATAAAAAGTAAGTTAGAACAGTAAACGGCAAAACGAAAAAAAACGAAAGACTGAGTATTATTTAGATGAATAAAGGTAAAATAAAATATAACTTAGCTATTCCGTTGGGCGCCATTTGTTGTGTAGCAGTAGATTTGTTGCAGGGCGGAGTGGCAAGTTGGCATGCTCGTGGTTCCTGGATCAGCTCAACGGTTAGGTGTGGGTTTCTTGCATCCGCTCCACTGTGCCACACTAACAAAAAAATACTCATGCCGATATATGTATTTTATGTACTTCATAGTTTGCAAAAAAAAACAAAAAAAAAAAAAAACAGAAGGGGAAAGTGAAGCCAAGTAGAAGAAAGAAGAAAAGAAGGCCTGTCCGGTCAGTGGAGTCTACCCACCCTTCTCCACGTACTTGGTACGCGAAGCCATGGACGCTGTGCTTACTCTTCTCATCCATACAGCGTCCCCTATTCCTGACCTAAGTCCGTCAGTTCGTCTCTCAGTCTCGTCAGGTCAAACAGTCATGTCACCCATTCTCACACCTACAAGCAACACCCACACCAAACATTCAAAACTTAACACAGCATTTTTTTGTTCTCTTTTTCTTCAGCCACAATTCATTGCTTAATTTATTTAATAACTCAAAATTTATAAATAACCCTAAACTAAACCGACTAAGTTGAATTCTTATGCCTACGCGTTATATGTACGTACACCCTAATACTTGATAGTTAACTCAACAAGAATAGCAAAGCAAAACAAAAAAAAGGAAAACATTCAATTCAATAATCCAATAAAAAAACAATACCACAAATCAATTCAGCGATTCTTATATTAGCAAAAAGGTATGAGAATAGCATGCATGATTCAATAATTAAAGGTTTGCTCATTAGTGACGTTAAAGTTTTGACACTCCCTTAGCTCCCTTACAAAAGCTTTGCACACACACACGAACCCACACACAGTGCCTTGCTAAGGGAGCCGATTTTGTCCGGGGGGAGCGAGAAAACTGTTTTTTGAGCAAACCTTTTATTATTGAATCATGGATAGCATGTAGAAAAAAAAGAAACAGGTTTTCAATACTGCGACTCTATTGTTATGTTCCTATTGTTTCCTAAGTACCTAAGTATGTATGTACGCATGTACGTATGTACTCATTCGACCCGAATGGTCACATGTAAATATGTAATCAATAAGAATAAACCCAAAAAGCAATGCACTCACCTGGCCGCTCCTCCGATGGTGTTACCGGCATCTGGGAGAGCCTGTGTGGGAGGAAACTTAAAATACTCTACGCATAAATACATATACATACATATGTATGCCTACGGTGGCGGTCCCTAGGTACTTAGTAACTGACTTATCGATCACTTGCTCACGATTGCGGGCAATGAGCAAGCCGTTTTAACTAGCGAAATCTGGGAAAAAAATTATAGCGAAAAATGTGCAAAAACGATTGAATTATCCCAAAGAAAAATTCTAGGAAAAAACTTGCGAAATCAAACTTAAAAATAAAAAGAACCGTGAAAAAAAGAAAATACGAAAAGAAATTCAAGTGCAAAAAAAAGCCACTAGCGTAATTTAGTAAGAAATTTTTTAAAGGTAAAAACCACGTGGAAATGACGCTGTGTACTAACTGTCGTACCGAAAAAAACAACAACAATGCCTAGTGAGAGTGATCTTAGTTATAACTAATTTCCAAAAAGTTATATTAATTATATTATGTTCTTAAGTGCTACGTGTCTGGCCAAAAGAAATAAAGAAAACAATTCAACTATGTATGTAAATATTGGCCGTAGTTTAAATAAAATAAACGACAGCACGAAAAATTTTATAAAAAAAAATATTCC
The DNA here is from genome assembly GCF_001687245.7 of Rhagoletis zephyria. Taxonomy (NCBI): domain Eukaryota; kingdom Metazoa; phylum Arthropoda; class Insecta; order Diptera; family Tephritidae; genus Rhagoletis; species Rhagoletis zephyria. The sequence continues at coordinate 152,320 of NW_016157577.1, read as the reverse complement.
AAATGAGGCAAACACAAAAAATGGCAAAGGAATAAAATGAGTGAATGCAACTAAATTGGGTGAGTAAAAAAATCGTTTTCAAAAATGTTAAATTATTATGGACATTCAGAGAACCTAGCATATATACTTAAGTGCCAATAATTTGGCAAACTAAAAAAAGTATACCCTAGGAATTCCGTCCCTGGCTAATGTATATACTTATGCTAATATCGTAAAATTACAGGCTAACCTAATATTCGCGGCTTGCGTTTTGGTACGCATGCCGTCGAATTTGTTTTTTTTTTGCGTCACCCGAAATTGACTTGCATGCGTTTGCATTTGATTTCATTGAGCGAAACGTCAAATCAAAATGTCACGCAGGACAAAAATTGGAAATTGAGTTAGCTTCATATGCACGCCGTTCAATTTCGGTTGATCTCATACAAGTTGCATGTGGCATGAGAAATTTTTGACAATACATTGGCGGCGTGCGTGAATATTAGGTTAGCCTGTTAGCGACGGCCAGATTCTCCCGCTGAATCTCTACTCCGTTGGCTACTCCTCTGCATTCAGCCCGCTCCCTGATGATGGTGAATTTCCCAACGTCGCTTCTCACTTCATATACCTTCAAATGTCCATATGGCCGTTGACCCTGTACCGGCTTTTGGTAGCGATCAGCTGCTCGTTGGTGAATCTCGCTGGCGATTTCCATACATTTTCTATTGCTTCCTTCTGGTTGTTGTACGTATAAATTGTTGTGGTGCCAGCTTGTCGTTGGTGGCCAGATATGTACATACCCAGATGCAAGTAAAGACGGGCATATGTAAGTGACGGGTTGGTTGCTCTTTCAGATGGGCTTCGGATGTAGCTATGTACGTCGATAGCGTTGGTGTCTTTTCAATCGGGCTCTTTTGTTAGCCTGCAAACATAATAGGAAGGACGTTAGAAACAGGTGTACATGGCCAAGATCAAATGCCTTTGTGCTGTGCTTGCATATGAGCATACATGCAAACACACAAACGCACACAGGCCATTGGTTTGTATATACAAAAGAGGGAGACAAAGCACGACTCTGAATGTTTCAATCCTTGGAAGTATTTAAAAGCAGGTGATACAAAGTAGGTATATGACACACTTTACTTACCTAAAGTTCCAGGACTTAGGTCTTAGGCGCCGATATTCCCCAGCATCCGTACTGTTAGTGGGATATTTGCACCCAAACCGTTCCAAACAGGAACAACTACACGCACCACAAACAGTTTCCTTTTTTTGTTTAACACTTCTTCATACGGCCGCGCACTTTCCGAAACATTCACCCGACTTCGACTTAACAAGACTTTCACAATGACCCGTTGGCCATCTCAGATGCCTTTTATAGACAACCAGGCGAAGGAAGTCACTCTTGCCTTATACTTTCCAATTTTCACTCTTGCTCAAAGGCCCCATTTCGAACTTACACACCCACACACGCATACACTCACACTGCACTACATGCTATCCTACGTCAACCATAACATCCACTACTTGCGACCCACTGTTTCCGCTACAATGTTGCAAATGCCTTGGCAACATCATGGCCACCGTGCATACATACACGTATGCATAATGTGACCAACCGTACTTCTTTCGGAAGTACAGTACTTCTTTTTTCGCTCTTGTACTTCGTGCTTCGAAGTACAGTCAAATGTACTTCTTTGCGATATTTTGTACTTCAGGAGCGAGATTTTGTAACCAGTTAGCGCCAATTTTCGGATCGCTATCGCACTTTTTGACGCATGGTATAAATGTTTTTGCGTCAAAAAGTGCGATAGTGATTCGAAAATTGTCGCTAACTGGTTACAGAATCTCCACCCAGGTTCTGTACTTCTCCAATCTTCTGGACGATCGCCACATGACCTGAAAAGGCTCTCATGTTTCCCCTAGGGATTTTAGGCCTATCAGTCCCTTCCTTTTTGCTAAACACGCTAGAGAGACTGATATACCTGGGCCCTATTGCACCAACGAATTATCATTAGCATTTTAGCAGATTATCGAACTTGCGCAAAGTTTTTGTTTTACCAACATGATAAGGAAAAGTCACTCAAATGAGTATTGATAAGTAAAATATCACTCAAAATCATAGATAAGCGTTGCACCAAAATTTGAAATGCTTAGCGAAAAGGCTTTAGCGGATAAGTGAAAAGTTATGCAAATTATCAAAATTTATTAGCATTTCGTTGCACCAAAAATTTGTATNTAAGTGATAAGTTATGCAAATTATCAAAATTTATTAGCATTTCGTTGCACCAAAAATTTGTATATATCACTTATCATCTTTCATTTTGCTAACTTTAGAATTATTTTTCTAAAAGTAATTTCNCCCATTTCGAACTTACACACCCACACACGCATACACTCACACTGCACTACATGCTATCCTACGTCAACCATAACATCCACTACTTGCGACCCACTGTTTCCGCTACAATGTTGCAAATGCCTTGGCAACATCATGGCCACCGTGCATACATACACGTATGCATAATGTGACCAACCGTACTTCTTTCGGAAGTACAGTACTTCTTTTTTCGCTCTTGTACTTCGTGCTTCGAAGTACAGTCAAATGTACTTCTTTGCGATATTTTGTACTTCAGGAGCGAGATTTTGTAACCAGTTAGCGCCAATTTTCGGATCGCTATCGCACTTTTTGACGCATGGTATAAATGTTTTTGCGTCAAAAAGTGCGATAGTGATTCGAAAATTGTCGCTAACTGGTTACAGAATCTCCACCCAGGTTCTGTACTTCTCCAATCTTCTGGACGATCGCCACATGACCTGAAAAGGCTCTCATGTTTCCCCTAGGGATTTTAGGCCTATCAGTCCCTTCCTTTTTGCTAAACACGCTAGAGAGACTGATAGACCTGGGCCCTATTGCACCAACGAATTATCATTAGCATTTTAGCAGATTATCGAACTTGCGCAAAGTTTTTGTTTTACCAACATGATAAGGAAAAGTCACTCAAATGAGTATTGATAAGTAAAATATCACTCAAAATCATAGATAAGCGTTGCACCAAAATTTGAAATGCTTAGCGAAAAGGCTTTAGCGGATAAGTGAAAAGTTATGCAAATTATCAAAATTTATTAGCATTTCGTTGCACCAAAAATTTGTATATATCACTTATCATCTTTCATTTTGCTAACTTTAGAATTATTTTTCTAAAAGTAATTTCACCTATCATACAAGTGATAAGTTACATTTATTCAGTCTGAATGAATTTATTTATTTATTTATTGTAAAAGGATAATACAATTATACCTTAACAATCTAAAACTTAAGCTCTAACACGTGATTCGATAAAATATTGACACAAAAAATGCTTCGATTCGAACTATTAAATTTATTAGAGGAGGAAAATCTGGAAATAATAAAAGGCGTGTCATAAAAGAAAAAATCAGCTACAGTTTAGATTTTGATGTAGTAGAAAAATGTCGGCTATCACGTAGCCAAATTGAAGAAATTTTATTAAAAATTGGAGCGGACCTACAATATAACAGTGGGTGTAATAATGGCTTAAGTCCGCTACAGCAATTATTATCGACTCTGCACTAATTAGGTAATAGTAGCCAATATCATGGAATTGGTCAAATGCATGGGGTTCACAAGTTAGCGGTATGTACAATAATCCATCGAGTGGCAAATGCCCTGATAAACAAATTGATGGATGAAACTATTTGTTGGCGGGAATTTACGAAAAATATTGCCACAAAATTTTTCAACATTGGTGAATTTCCTTAAAACGCAGGGAGCATTGATGGAACTATGATTTGTTAACCGGTACGGAAATCATTTAATTAATGCAATGTGGTTTTTGTGTTTTTGTTACTGAATTATTTTGAAAAGATCCAAATAAATAATCCTTAATTTAGAAAAATTTAGTTATTTATGTAAACATACATAGTCAATACGGACTTACTTTTTTCCTTAAAAATTTTTAAGACAGCCAATTTATTGCCTGTGCTTTGTGCGCGCGACATAGTAAGAAAAAAAAGATAAATTGAAAATGTTTATCAAATCGCACATGGGTTTGCTAAGCTTTCGTTTTCCATTGACGTAATCACGGTAATCATTTTAGCTAAGCACATTATTGGAAAAGTTCTCTATTTGAAAAGCAAAAGAAATTGGCTGTACAATGGTTATCAAATCGACTTATCCAAAAAACTTGTCAGTTATTCATTTTTTGATAAGTTGATAATTTTTTTATGATAAGTAAAAAGTGCAACACTTATCAACTTTACTTTTCAATAAAAATGCTTATCCAAAAGTTGTAAAGTGATAAGTGATAAGTCGTTGGTGCAATGGGGCCCTGTACATAAGAAACGCGATTCCTCGTGACTGTCTTTCAAGAGCTCAATGTGCTTATTGCAAGAAAATGTCGGTGAATACCAGCCTGCACACATTGGTAAAGTGGTCAGAGTAAGCCTTCACGCATGAAGATTATGCAGTAGGGGCCTTCTTCGATATCGAAGGGGCCTTCAACAATGTCACTCCAGAGGAAATAGTGAAGTATATTCATATTCTGGGGGTTGAAACCAACCTAATAAGGCTTATCTATAGCTTACTTCGTAACAGAACTGTCGTGGCGGAATGTGGGAGCGTATGCACTCAGTACAGAGTCAATAGGAGCTGGAAAAACTGAGCTGTCGCGTGGTCGGCTATTTAGATGATGTAGAACGTTTGGTTAAGGGACGATTTCTATACACCCTTTTCGATCTGGCTACAAGTTACCTGAAGCGTAACATTGAGGAAAGGGTAGGAAAGGTGTCGGTTGCCTTGTACTGCTGCGGGGGAGCTATCGGTAAAATTAAAATTAATTCATTAGGTCTACGAAACCAGATTTAAGTCTATATTGTTTCAAGGAGCCCTTGTCTGGTGGAACTCACTAGAGAAGGCTAAACTTGTAAAAGAGGAATTATCAGAGCATTAGGAACCACACCTACACTGGCGTTTAACATACATATGTTGAACACGGCGCCTGCGGATATTGCAGACAGAATTGTCACAGCACGAATTGCTATTAGGCTAAGGGAAACCGGGTCCGGTTTTGTGACATAAAAATGGGAAAATAAGACGTTTCTCTGCTGCAGCAAATGTTTTTTAGGGCACTTTAAAACACATTACCTGCCTCATGTGGTGAGTCTAGGAATTTCAACTGATCCAAGTGGAATCATCTCCACACTTTCTTTTATACTGTCCAACCTTCGCGAGGCTAAGATGGAAGCATTTTGGCTCGCACTTCTGAACAAACACTGAGCTCTCAGATATCGAAATTAGCCGCATTCGAAATTTCGTAATCGGCTCGTGGCGTTAACTTAACCTAATCTAAGCTGTACTTCTTTCAGCTATGAAATAGTTGGTCACATTACGTATGCATGATTCAGTAATACAGAGTTGGATAACCTGGCAGTTGTCTCGCTCCCGTATTCTGCCTTAAGCTGAAATTAGTCAAGAACGTAAACCTACCGGTACGTAAACCCGAGTCAGCTGACACGATCTGTCTTACCAAAGCGCCATGTAAATGAAAACTCAACACCGCAGAATTTTTCTGTAGCTGTAGCCCGTAGCGCAGAAATCTGCGGAATTTAGATTTTTCCGTGTCAGCTGATTTCTCCTTCTTTAGATGGTTGCCACTTCGTCAGTTTTACGGATGGTAAAAAAGATATAAGTTCCTATTTAAAATATGTTCAAAATATTTGAAATTTACTATTGAATAAGGATTTTGTTGAAAACTAAGTAGTTTATATTTAGCTAAAATCTATTATAGCACGATAAATTGTAGTTGAAAGGGTAAGTTTATGAAAAGGCATTGATGAGGGCTCCAGTAATCGACAAAATTCTGCGTATACAGACTGCGTTTAAGTATACGTTCTGCGTTCTCGACTAATTTCAGCTTTAGTCTGTGTTGCCTTCTTTTTTGATTTGTAGAAACTACTACTAAAATACAAGGAGAAATATTGTCTTCGTATAAAAAGTTCAACAGGCAACACTGCCGATATTTTCATCGATTGTTTCGTGGAAATTCATGGCAAAAAAATACAAAAACAATAATTTACATATTTATTTGCAGGGTATCGGAGTTATTCATAATTTGTACTCGTTTTACAACAAGTGCAGCCGTTGCAAGTAAGTTTTGCATGCTAGGATCCCTGTGTGTCCGTCCACGTATGGCTGGTGCAGAAAATACAAATATTAATAAATATATTCTCTTGTGAAGGTCGGGATCACTTGGGTGTCCGTCCACGTTTGCTGGTGCATGTATTTTTACCACTGCAGCGTTTGGGTTGGTCAAGTGCAGCCTTTGCATATTTACAAGTAAGTATGCCTCTCCATAAAAGCGAAAGTGGAAATATTAATAAAGATATTATCTTGTGCTCATTGGGACTGATTGCAGAAAAAAGTACACAACATTACAAAAAATTAACATTTTTAAAAAACGAAATGTAATTAAATTTCGATTTTGAACACATATTTTTAAAGTTTAACCGATGTAATGATTAACAAGTCTGATTGGAGAAAAAATAAAAAACATTCCGCAAAAATTAGATTTTTAAATAACCAAATGTAATTAAATTGCAATATTGAAGATATAACTTTTAAATGTAACCAATGTAATGATTAGCAAGACTGATTGGAGGAAAAAGTAGAAAACATTACTAGAAAATTTAAATTAAAAAAACCAAATGTAATTCAATTTAAGATATTGTACATGTAATCTTTAAATGCAACAAATATAATAAGTTTTAAAAGATTAATTTATATGCATTAAATCAATTGCGTCTTTACTATTTGTATAATTCTTCATATAGTCCCTTTGAATAAAGGATTTGTTTGAATTCCATTAGTTTTGTTTAATATATACTGGAATTTCAATGAAACCATGGTTTATTTTGAATATTTGGGAACATTTCTTCAAAGATTTTTCTTTGGCCAGAGTTTTATGGGAATATCCATTTATTTCATTTTTATACCCGAGCGCACTTGTGCACAAGGGTATATTAATTTTGTTCACATAACGGTTGTTTGTAACAGCCAAAACGAATCGAGATAGATATAGACAAATGTATACATAAATGATCAGGATGAAAAAAGAAATCGATTAAGCCATGTCTGTCTGTCCGTCCGTCTGTCCGTCTGTCCGTCCGTCCGTGTACACGATAGCAAAAATTGAGGTATCTCAACGAAACTTGGTATGTAGGTTTCCCTTAACCACGCCCACTTCCCATATAACGGTAATTTCCAGAAATACGAAAACTGCGATATTTTAGTAACTACTGAAGATAATTCCCTCAAAATTGATATTTACAATAACTTTTAGACGAAAAATAAGAATATTATAAATTTTTGGAAAATGGGCGTAGCCACGCCCACTTATGGTTACATGTGTATATC
>NW_016157577.1:129088-144441 GCF_001687245.7 Rhagoletis zephyria | reverse complement strand
TTTCGAAATTTAAGGACGCTAATTTACTCAAAATTGATACACCCCGGCTTACCATCTAGCGGTAGGTTTCGGAAAGGTGAAAAAACATATATTTAATACTTGCGCCGGGTATTTAATGTTCGGCTCCGCCCGAACTTAGACTTTCTTACTTGTTAATATTTATGTGGCCATAAAAAGTTAACTCATTGTCTATTGTGTAGATCAGTGGAATCTTCTTTATATGTTTAATTCAATTTGTATACAAAAACGCATTTCAGCACTACCAGACTACTTACTTTTCCTACTACCTTTTCACAAAAGGTGATAAAATTGTTACCCGCTTCTCTTTCCTTCTCAAATGCAACCTTACAAGGCAGACGATTGACATAAATGTCAATATTTATCCAACCTTGTATTATTGAATCATGCACGTATGTTTCTGCCATACTTCCGCTTAAGCAACTGCTGGCGCTACAAAATTCAAAACACTTAACACATACATATAAGTATTCACAAACTCATTTATTTACACTCAGATAAGCACATATACTAAAATATCTTCTTTAGTCATGACATTAAAAATAATTCAATGGAATATGAATGGCTATGCTAATAATTATAATGAATTATTAATACTCATAATTAGTTATTATCCTAAAATTGTGTCTATCCAAGAAAGTCACATTCCTTCCCAATTCCAAAATATCTTAATCCCAAAAAATTTCCTTCTATATTCATTAAACTCGCATTTACCGAACGGCGGAGCATCTTAGCTTGCCCTTAAGTCCATTCAACACGAAATAGTCCCAACCGAAAAGGACTTCGACAAAGTAACATTACAAATACATTCATCAAAAAAATTTAAAATTATGTCAGCTTATATCCCGCCCTCCTCCATCTTCAATAGCCACAACCTAGTAAATGTAATAAACGATACAAACGAACCGTATACACACAAAAGCTGGGGTTCCCATAGCAATAACCGGAAAGGCAATATACTTGCAAAATTTATGAACCAATCTAACTTCATATTACTAAATAACAAGTCGCCTACTCAACTATCAACACATGGCTCCTTAACTCACATAGACTTCATATTTTGTTCCCCTGACCTTGCTGTCCATGCTGAGTGGAATACCCACAGCAACCTTAACGGAAGCGACCATTTCCCAATAATCATCTCACTTTTTCCAAACAACAATTATTCCTATAAACATACCAAACCTCAATTCAAAACTAATCTCGCAAATTGGTTACCGTTCTCAAGAAGATGTACCCACTTCGAATCATGCCGCCCTTGGAGCAGGAATGTGAACGCAGAGACAGCCAATCTTAGAAAAGTTCTATTACAAGCAGCTAACGAGTCAATACCTCATACCAATGGCGTAGCCAGGGGGGGTTTGGGGGATAGATCCCCCCCTTCGTCAGTGAAATGAAACTTTTTATTATTTGAATTAATGACACAATACTATTTTACCCTTCCGATTTATTATTTTTTATTTCAGACTGATGACAAATTATCTTTTAATGAATATATAAAATTATCGGTTGGTGGATTATGTATTTGAATATTTGCGAAATACACTAGGCCATTTTGCTTAGTTCCCCACAGTGTTGGGAAATAATATATAATCTATACAAAAACTGTACTTTTCGACTGTAAATTGTATCGACTTTTTAATTTGCTCATATGCATGCATGCATACATAGATTCCCTTCAAGACCAATGCTTTGATGGTATTCACGGGAAAGTTTATGTAGGTACATTTACATATTTTACATTTTTAACATAAATGTCAAGGCAGATATTTTAAGATACACTTCTTAGCAAACACATTTTTTAAGTTATTATGAATGGATAAAAGAGACATCTTGTTTGAATTCAGTACTAAAACTTGACATTTAAAGTGCTTATCAAAACTTTATACATGTTAACTACATAGATTGCCAATTTATCTTAAAATTATATAATTTTAATTATTTGTTTATAAAAATGCAGTTTACACTTTAACAAAACCCGTATAAATTCAAGGTTTAATCTTTGCGCAACATTAGCAAATTCAACAAACTTTCGTAAAGCTTTTTAATTAGATTTCCTATAAATACATATTTTGAGTATGCAGTTTTGTAGCCCGATCAATTCAAATAAAGCGCAAGTTTAAAATACATAGCTGCGACTTATCGTTGATTTTTAATATATATATATTTTTTTTATGAAGGCGTTGCTCATTTTCTTCATTAAAAAAATCGTCGAACATACTTACATAATATGGAAGAAAATTACCGACATCGTCAAAAATATGCCAGACATCAACTGTAAATCACAGCTACTTTAAATTTATAAATTAAGCGATAAAATTGAAATAGAAAGTTCGAAATTTTTACGAAAGTTTGTCGATTTTTTTTTAATGTTGTTCAAAGATTAAACTTATTTTCATTTAGTGTTTGTTAAGGAATAAACTATATTTTTATAAACAAATAATTCAAATTAAAATATAATAAAATAAATAGTCAAATCTAGTCAATATGTGAGTGTCATAAAGTTATGATATTTAAGGACACCTCTTTCGTAATTAACGATGACACTGTTTCTATATGAAGCTGATTTCAACATTTTGTTTTAATAAAATTTAGTATCGAAAATATTCTTTCAAAACTTGCCTAGGAATGTGAAATAATGGTTCATTCAAAACCTTTTTTCAAAACTTATAAAGACAAAAACGAGAGGGCGAAGACAAAAAGAGAATAAAAGAATTTCCCGCAGTGAAGTTTCAGATTTTTAAAACGGTATAGTAATTTAATTTTTTAAATTCAAATAAAGCATGAATACCCCATGGAATAAACGAGTAGATAAAAAATATATAACGGTAAAACTGGCACATACATAAATATATGAAAGAATGCACTCAGGCGACGCCTCTAGCCATTGTGTGTCACAGATTTAAGTTATTGATGGACATTTTTTTTCAAGTCAATTGACACTACAGTATATTTTGCTTTGCTGCTTTTGTGCTTAAGTGCACATTTAAGATACCTACCCCAAAAAGCGCATCAGCGGCATTATTTTTAACATTTATAAGGAAACTGCTCCGATAGATGCATTCAACATACCTACACATTAGCGATATCTGCCTTAAAAATTTGCAACTATTATCAATTATCAAAGAAAGTATTACGTTTACCTGCACTGGCTCTACACTTACCCTAATTTTACAAGCTATTATTTATTTTGCTCATCTCGCAGAACAACGAAAACGGCAATTATTTTATGTAGTTATATAGATAATTAGAGACCATTTGGAAAAAATTTCTCTTGCAGTAATTTCTACGTGGTAAGTGCTCCTCCAGTATTTGGTTTCATAGGGATTCGGATACCTTCCTCATTGAAGTAGTAAAGAAAATTCGCTTAAGTGCTTTTTTCGGTTAAGCGCACAAGTTTTTCGTGCAAAGAAGGAAGGGCAGCTAAGCAAAATATACTGTATTACCTTTTTAAAAACGAAATAAAATCCATTGACATTATTTCTCTTTCAAACATTAAATTTGCTTAGCTTCGCGGCGGCCCGCGTCAGCGCGCCACACAGCGCGCGACCGGCGCGCACACCACGTCACGCTACGCCGCACAGTGTTTCGACGGCAGATGGAAATAATAGTACACCTGCGCCGATTTCACTGAAACTTGACATGTGCTCTAGCTTTACTCTTGTAAGCGGAAACATTAAATCTCATCCAATTTCGATGAAATTTAGTTTGTAGTCTTTATTTTATTAGAAAAACCTAAATATAAAATTTGGGGAAGATTTGATTACTATAACGTTCAAAACTCACTAAAAATGTGGGCCCAGTCATTAAATGTGATGGAATTTTGGGTAATTTTTGTTTTAATAAATACCTTCACCTGAATATTCCACGACATTTAGATAATTAATTACACTTGAAAAAGAAACACTTTCTGTAATGGGTTCAGCGCCAAATGCAACTAAACTGATTAGTCGGTATCGCGCCCATTCCCGTATTTTTTTGGAAATGTATCGTTCGTGAAGAAGGGGGGTGAGTAAATAATGTAAAATTTGGTACTTATGACTTTTACTATTCCCTCTCTAAGTCAAACCGGTTTTTTTTACCAACTGTCACCATGACTTTTTTCTACCTGCCTCTATATAGTCGAAACACTGTGCGCCACCTAAGATTTAACTGTCATCAGTGATATTAATGCCACCTTATATAACGACAGGTAATAATTCCCAGATGGTTTCTAAAATCACAAATTAGTTTTTGTGCAAATTGCAGATAGAGGGTATTAATGAATTCAAGCCCTCGATATTTCACATTTTTATATTTGTAAGTTATTAGAAGCAGGGATGCCAACTTGGCTTAAACCGTGCCATTTGTCCCTGTTTTACTTCAAATGGCACTTAATTTTTTAATTTGGCACAAAGTGCCAAAAGGCACTTTTGTAAAAAAAATTACATTTCAATACATTTTTGTGAAATCCTTTGCGTGCACTTCTTTTTCTCAACTAAAATTTTCTAATTTATAAAGGTTATTCAACTGGTTTATCTTATTTTATCATTGAACTTTTGTTTGGAAAATGTAGCTTTATTTTATTGCTAAATGTGAATGATTAAAAGGAATGACACCTTTTTTGGCACTTTTATTTTTCTATTTGGCACATTTTGGCACTTTTTTATCCTCAATATTGCACCTCATAACTAAGGATAGTTGGCAGCCGTGATTGGAAGATTTCTGCTGTGTTGTGGGGCAACAACTTGTCTGCAGTAAAAAAGCATATAATTTGTGTTTCAAAAGTGTGTGAAAACCAATCTATTAACTTGTATGATATCGGTTCGATATTAAATAATCAATAATTGTTTATACTCGCATTTTGGCACATTGGCTCGTTGAATGTGCCATCTAATAAATAATGTCGTCATTCTCCTTAGCTGCTTTTAAATGATGTCGTCACAAATTGCTGGCGGAGACATGAATGCAGTGTAAGAAAATTTTCTGTCTATAATTGTTTCCTTATAGAAAGTTTGGTTTCTTTTCCACCTTAGACATTCCGAATTCGTTAAAAATATGCTAGNATACTCGCATTTTGGCACATTGGCTCGTTGAATGTGCCATCTAATAAATAATGTCGTCATTCTCCTTAGCTGCTTTTAAATGATGTCGTCACAAATTGCTGGCGGAGACATGAATGCAGTGTAAGAAAATTTTCTGTCTATAATTGTTTCCTTATAGAAAGTTTGGTTTCTTTTCCACCTTAGACATTCCGAATTCGTTAAAAATATGCTAGTTTAAAACAAAGAATTCTTTCAGTGTTCCTCCGGGGTTTTTGGACATGGACTGTTTCATCAATTTAATAGTGTTAGCTTTATTTTTGTGGAAACGAAAAATGTTTTGCAAGTTATGGATCATTTCTACACTCTTTCTTCAAATATTTCTCGTATTCCCGCTGTGCGCAGGTGTTTAGTTTTTCGCATCGTGTTTTTACATATTCGTAATTTAAATTTTTTTAATAAAATCAATTGGTGGTAGTTCATGATTGTGTGTGGTTTAATATCACAACACTGAGGATTTGGCAATAATCTTTTTCATCTATTAAAAGACAACACTTACGGAGCATGCTTTACATACTTTAAGCATTGTTGACGCTATTTCCATTTCAATGAGGAAATAGCGTCAATGACTTTATTTCCAAATTTTTGTTGACTTTATTTCGCTTTTGAAAAGGTAATAATGTCAATTGACTTTATTTCGCACCAGGGTGGGAAATATAGTCAATTGACCTTATTTCCATTGACCTTATTACCTCTCACCCAATCTTCAATGCAGAAGCTTATAGCGGAAATTAACCCCGAAACGCCAACAACTAAAATATGGACAAATATAAAACGTTTTTGCGGATACGAATTCACCCACGGCATCCATTGTCTGCAATCTCATACTAATCCTTCACAAATCTACTCAAGCCAAATAGATATCGAAAAGGAGCTGGCCGAATATTGGATTGAAAACTCTGCAGATAAAAATTTCCCTACCTTATTTCAGAACTTAAAGAGAACCATCATAGACTCCCCAATCATCACGAACCCATCAAGCGAAGCAGTCCTTTTAGAAAAAGATATAAATTATCTAGAACTTTTATCAGCCCTGAATAAGCTGGAAAGGAAAACGCCTGGCTTAGACAGGATAACTTATCCACTAATACGCAACTCCCCCGAAACATTTAAAAGACGTATTTTGAAACTTTACAATGCCAGTTTTCAAAACAGCATTCCACAGACTTTTAAACAAAGTGTAGTAGTACCTATCTTAAAACCGAATTCAGACAAAACGTTACCAAAATCTCATAGACCAATCTCCCTAAACCTTTGCCTCTCAAAACTCCTTGAAAAAATAATAGCATATCGGCTTTGGTGGTTTGTTACAAAAATAAACTTCTTAACAGCCGACAAATGCGATTTAAGAGAGGGAAATCCACAGCAGATGTTCTACTCTTTATAGATTATCTGGATGTATCTAAACTTTCCTCAAAGAGTCACCTGACTATTATATCGCTTGACTTTGAAAAAGCCTACGACAAAATTGGTGTTCACACAATTATCAACCAACTAGTAGAATGGAAAGTTGGCGCGAAAATAATCATGACTAACCGCAAGTTCACGGTTCGTGTAAATAGCAATTTTTCAGACTTTCAACCAATAGAAAACGGTATCCCTCAAGGATCTCCTCTATCGGTAATTTTATTCTTAATCGCATACAATTAGTTATCCACCATCATAGCCCTTTGCAAAGAAATTGATTTTTGTGCATACGCAGACGATTTCAACATCATTGTTATATCAAAAAAAGAAAAAAACCCGACAATAGATCCGAATAACCTTTTTCGAGACATTTTAATTGTGGTCACTCCGGCGCAGTCCTGTCTGTGCCAATGCACAATTCTGTCAAACCAAATCCGCCTATCCTAATGCAAAGAGTTAAAAATATTAGGAGTGATTATAAACAGTAGGTACAATTGGAACTCCCACATTGAATACATATCGTCGTCACTAGCTACTCGACTCAACATTATCGTTTGTTTATCGGCACCGAAATTCAACTGCGACCTACAATATTTAATTACAATATTAAAAGTCCTGCTTATATCAAAAATAAGTTACGGTTTGTTTCTATGTGGATGCGCCGCAAAATCACAACTAAGGAAAGTGAAAACATTTATAAGATGCTCAATCAGAACAGCTATAGGGGCACTACGCTCAATCCCAATCAAAAATGTGCTCTGCGAATTGAACATGCCTACTGTAGAAAATTTAAGGGATCTAAACACAACAAAACTGCTTAAAACACTGCTATTAAGCCACGACGACCCCCTCTATAATATTAGCATAAACCATAAAAAAGGAAAACCGCCATGAAAATAAAGCCAGCAATAGAAAACATTCAAAAATTTGGCACAGAACTAGGCCTAACAACCAAACTACCTAAATACAACTACCATTTACGACCAATGGATCTTCAACCCAGAAGCTGTAGATACTCCTCTACGTATACTCAGCTAGAACAACACAAACGCTTTACAATATCAGTTAGGATTTTGTGAAGAATTACACAACATGTATGAAAAATACAACGGTATCTATACGGATGGATCAACGAAAAACGGGAACTCAACCTATAGTATAATAAAGGACGATAAAGTCATAAGAATTGCTAACCTTCCCCATTATAGCTCGATATATTCGGCAGAAATAATTGCGATATGGGAAGCAATAAATATCTTCAAAAATTACCGTGGAAAGTTCGTTATTTGTTCTGATTCCCTGTCAGCACTTAATGCCATTCAGATTATAAACAATAATGACCACTACACTAGGCTGATAAGAAACGAGCTCATAAAGCAATACCCAAAAGTCATAACACTATAGGGGTATTCTCTGAGTCTTGCAAAGCCCTTGCAAGGTGCACGGATTGCACGGTTTGCAAAGCTGTCCCATACGAAAACCGGTTTTTACCGTGCAATCCGTGCAATCTGTGCACCGTGCAAGGGCTTTGCAAGACTCAGAGAATACCCCTTATGAGTGCCAGGACATTTCAGTATTGAAGGTAATGAACTAGCTGACGAAGTAGTGAAAAAACGAAGGCGCACTGCTAACCACAGACAATTATAACTGGACTGATATCAAAAAGCACATTAATAAACACTATGACAGAAAACTTAAAGAGGAATGGAACTTAACCAGCAACTGGTATAAAGAGATCAACCAGTCTAAAGCACAAATTAAAGACTTCCTTAAAGACAAAAACTATAAAATAACCAGGCTTGATATAATAAAATTTTAAAGACTTAGACTCGGGCACACCAAAATTACTCACGGACATCTGATGACAGATTTGAATCCAAACAGCTGACCTTGCAACCCCAGCGAACCAATCACAATTTACCACATTCTACAAGACTGTCCAATATTCTCAAGCCGTAGAAGGCAAATGTTCGACAATTCAAACCCAATATCATACCTTTCCATCCCCTCCACAGATTCAATCTATCTAGCTACAAAATTCCTTAAATATACCAATACTTACCACAGAATCTGATATTGAATATATACAAATGTAAATAGAGCATACAAATATACCTATAAACATATAAACATACACATATATCCTCCTAATTATAAGAATATGTACATACCTTCGTATATTACCTAGTATTAACTTATCTGCGAGCTTAAGGCCTAGCTGCCATAGCTCTCTTAAAGTTAACTTGTAAGCAATTTATTTTCTTCAAATTAACTCATAATAATGGGTCTATTGTCGATAGCAATCGAACTTGAGTTGTGTTGCTAGTTGCCAAAACGATATTACAGATGGCAACTGGCAACTTTCAACTGACAACTGCAGTTGCTACAAAGTGTGTATACAGGCGACTACATTTTTGTGGTTGCTAGGAATGTTTTTGGAGCGTATTAAGGAGCGAAAATTTAAAAGTGTGTCATATTTTACTTTATAATAATTTGAACGATATTAACATTTTCCAATGCAGTTTGCTGCTACAGAATATGGTGAAAATAACAAAACAATAACTGGAAATTTTAGTACGTCCTTTTGGTGGAACAAAAGCGAACACTGATTGTTAATTTTTTCCTTTATCAACTGAAGCACCTCCACCCACACCAAGATTTCCAAATTGAAGTCATTGCTGTGGCACTTCCTTCTGCGAAAAATCGAAGAGGTGCGCAAGCTTTTATGAGCGGAGGTATTGAAGTTAAACGAAATGGTCCATCTGTTTATTAACCAATTATACTACAGCTTCTTTTGGAAATCCTCAATATGCTTTGAAAATGAACACAAAACGACAATAAAAGTAAACTTTTGCTTAAAAGTATTAACTTTTGCTTACAGCGCACGCGGTAGCTCTAGAGGATTGGAACTATCCTTTCAATGTCGCCTGATTGAGGCCGCGTTTATGCACTTCTCTTCCTCTTAAACAAATAATTGTGATGAACTTAGATTTGCTGCTGTATTTTCTTTAAAGCTTTTTATTTTAATAATTCCATTTTACTCGTACAGCTTGTTTACAGCCTAGTTGTCTATACGCCGCTATGTCTGAATTTGGCATCCCCTCAAAACTCATACGGCTGTGTAAAATGACGTTGAGCAATACCACCAGCTCCGTCAGAATTGGAAAAGACCTCTCCGAGCCGTTCGCAACAAAATGGGGTTTCAGACAGGGCGACTCGCTTTCATGTGACTTCTTTAATCTGTTGTTGGACAAGATAATAAGAGCTGCAGAACTGAACCGCTCAGGAACAATTTACTACAAGAGCGTGCAATTGCTGGCTTATGCCGATGACATCGACATCATCGGTAACAAAAACCGCGAAGTCTGTTCTGCCTTTTCCAAGTTGGATAGGGAAGCAAAGCGCATGGGTCTGGTGGTAAACGAGGACAAGACGAAGTATCTCCTGTCATCAAACAAACAGTCAGCACATTCGCGCCTTGGCACCCACGTCACTGTTGACAGTTACAATTTCGAGAAAGTAGAGAATTTCGTTTACTTGGGAACCAGCATTAACACCGATAATAATGTCAGCATTGAAATCCAACGTAGAATCACTCTTGCCAACAAGTGCTACTTTGGACTGAGTAGGTAATTCAGGAGTAAAGTCCTCTCTCGACGTACGAAAACCACGCTCTATAAGTCACTCATCATGCCCGTGCTGGTATATGGCGCAGAAGCATGGACAATGACAACATCCGATGAGGCGGCTCTTGGAGTGTTTGAGAGAAAGATTTTGCGGAAGATTTACGGGCCTTTACGCGTTGGCGACGGCGAGTACCGCAGACGATGGAACGATGAGCTGTATGAGCTTTACAACGATATGGACATAGTGCAGCGAATTAAAATACAGCGGCTCCGCTGGCTTGGTCATGTCGTTCGAATGGACACCGACGCTCCAGCTCTGAAAGTATTCAACTCGGAACCCGCTGGTGGTAGCAGAGGAAGAGGGAGGCCCCCACTGCGATGGAAAGATCAGGTGGAGAAGGACTTGGCTTTACATGGCGTTTCCAATTGGCGTCAGTTGGCACAGAGGAGAAACGACTGGCGTGCTTTGCTGAACTCGACCAAAATCGCTTAGGCGGTTACAGCGCCAAAAAAGAAGAAGAAGAAGAAGAAAAAGCTTGTTAACAGCCGCTTGCCGGTTGTCGAACTGTCAAATTTCGATTATCGATAACTCTACAGCAACTGACGATAGTTGACATTCGTAATACAAGTTTTCTTTCCATTTGCGTTGCCAGCTGGCAACCGAACCGTGGTGGCGTTGCTATCTGTGATCGACCCATAAATAAATAAAGAATACTGTAACTTGGAATGTACATGCAGTGGCGGATACAGGATTTTATTTGGGGGGGAGGGGGGAACGAATGGGATCAATTTGTCAAATAACGTTAAATTACAAGCATCTAACTTGATTCACAGCGGAGTGACCAATCGAAGCTATAGTATGACCACGAGCATCCAACCTGCTTGAACCCTCATTTATTCTTCATGCAAATAGAGCTTCGAGTAACCTTAATGAAGTGCGAAGTAAAGTATTTGGTGATATAATATTTTTTTTTAGTAAGTTTCGTTTTGTGAATTTGGTGCAGGTCCGTTTACAGAGTCCCCTATAATTAAACAATTATACTATTTTGTAAAAAGGACATAAGATAAAAAGTTATACGTTGGGTTTATTCAAGCAATATATATATATGTATATATAAATACAAAATAGTATAATAGCAAAATAAATAATAATAGCAAAATATTATCCAGTTTTAGTTATTTGTTTTTAAAAATATAGTATCAATCCTTGTGCAAAATTAAAAAAGAAATCAACAAGCGTTCTAAAAATTTGGAGCTTTTAATTCGGGTGTTTAGAAATATTTTGAGTATGCAGTTTTTTAGCCCAAAGTTAATTACCATTAATTTTTGTGAATTTTTTTCGTTGAAGGTGTTGCTCGTTTCCTCCATATAAAAAAAATCGTCTTAAATGCCTCATATGGAATCAAATGACTAACATCGTCAATAAAAAAAAAATTGCCAAAAATCTATGGCAAGCCCGGTTACTTTAAACTTGCAGTAAAATCGAGTGGGCTAAAAAACTGCATACTCAAAATATTTCTTAAAAATCGAATTGAACGCTTCGAAATTTTTACGAAAGTTTGTTGATCTTTTTTTCAACTGTTGCATAAAGATTCCAGTTTGGGTTTATGTGGTTTTTTTAAGGATTATATAATATTTTTATAAACAAATAATGAAAATTAAAAAATATTAAGACAAATGGACAAATCTTGTCAATATGTAAATGACTTAAATCTATGATAAGGACTATAAATTCTTAGTATCTACCAGGATATCCAGATTGTTTAAAAAGAAAAGACCCATTTCTGGAAAAAATTGCCAAATTTTTTTTTATAAAATTCATGAAATCGGCTTAAAAAATCTTTATTTTAAAAATTGTATCTCGCTATAACATAGTTTTTAAAACCAACAAGTAATTTTTAAGCAAAATACAAAACCGACTTCAATTCTTATATAAAATTTAATATTATCGTTAATTTCTTCACGATCCAATTATCGGATCTAAACAAAATTAGTATGTGATCAGGTGGCTCCTTTTCGATGAATTATCGAAATCGGTTAACGTGGTCCAAAGTTATGCGGTAATATACATAAAAAAAATATATTCCGACGAACTGATAACCTTCTCCTTTTTGTGAAGTCGGTAGAAACCGAATATAATGCCTTCAGGGTAATAATGAATAACACAAATTACTTATATAATAGTGATGTACAAACAATTTTCTTTAAAAAATATTTGTATTAACACGCGCTAAAAATAAAATAAAAGCTATAATAAGGCGAGATCAGCTATTTCCACAAATGAAATCGCAAATTTCACATTCAGCGGGAGTTGTCATAAATGGTTATTTAATATTGGCAAATGTTCGATATGCTTACGGTGACCATCCGTCCTTTATTTTAAAGGACAGTCCTTTATTTATACCCCCCGTCCTTTATAATTTTTTTCAAAATAAAGGACGCCTTTTGTCCTTTATTTCTTAAACTGTCCTCTAAATCAGCTCTACATACATACATAGGTAAATTTTTAAACACAGAATATGAAAAATAAAAATGTCCCTTACAAAATATAATTAAAACCTTCGCCAGTTTATTTCGCCCCCACCTAAGGGTTTATATATAATCAGTAATCTTTGTACAATCTATAAAGGAGGATCGTGTTGCGCGCTGAGTTTCCAGTCCCATTGAAAGAAAACAATAAACCCCCTGCTGCACAGTGGTTCAACACTGGCATCTAGTGTTCGTAATTCACTGGAGACTTCATTTTTCCCTTAACTAGATTAATTTTTATTCTTTTTTTATGAAAGATTACAATATTTGCTAGAGACCAGTTGAGCCTGATGTGTGAATTTTTATTTGATTATATTAAATTTTTTAGTGCAAAATGCAAAAAAGTAGCAATTTTGAAGAAAATGTATTTTCCTGTTCCAGTTAATAAATGTCACATAACAAAAACTAGTTGAAAACAGTAGTATGGTTCTCCTAAATCGAAAAATTACACAAAAAAAACCTTGAAATGTTATAAAAAATTTTAACAAAAATAACTATTTTTTGGTTTTTAGTAAAAATTGGTTTAGAATGAAGGCTCCGGTGAATTATGAACATTAAATTCCAATTTTGAACCACTGTGTGCTGGCTTCGTCGTGCAGTATGAATTATGGTAAACGCATTTTGGTAGCAAAGGGTGACGAAGCCCTTAAAAAGGATTTGGCTTAATTTTTCGCTACAGCAGGGGAACTTATACAATTAAATAATATAATTAACTGGTAAATATTTGATTTAAATTACGATATGGGTAAAGTACTTTTATCATACAAGTTGTATGCACGTATTCCCAAATCATTTTGAAAAAAATGTCATTTATTTTACGTTAGTTAATATGGTCACCGTAGATATGCTACAACAAAATCGATAACAATAAAAAGCGTTGCCACATCAAAATTAAAGCTCTAACTCCATAACCTACCGATCAGATTTTCGACGTATTAACATGGAGTGCAATGGGGTATAGTCGTTGCGCTGGGTATGCAGTTACTGTTGCATGGCTATACTCAATCCCGACTCTTGCGTCCTCGTTCGCGCACTCTGGGCAACGTGTGGAACCCATGTGCGAGATGCGGTAACCAATCCGAGTGGAGCCTTGGGTCACGGCAGAAAGAGAGGGAGCTTCGGTGGGGCCACTCTGACTTATTCGGTTTAAGGGCTCACTGAAGTCTGCAGCGTCTGTTCACCAGTAGGTGCGGCTGCAAGCGGGTGTCTGCTTGGAGCAAGCGGCTCGCTATATAAACGTGTATTTGGTTGCGAAACCACCCCCGTCCCAGCAATGGGTTGTGCGCTGGGCTTGGGACCCGCCACGTAAAAACCACTTCCAGTGAAGAAGCAAGGCAAAGCCTCGGATGAGACCCCCCCTTATGATGACGACCACGGCAAATGTTTAAAGGACTACGATTTGAGGGCATGCACCTGGAATGTCCGGACCCTTAATGGGGAAGGTGCCTCTGCCCGGCTGGTTGATCTCCTCGTAAGGACAAAAGCCGGCATCACCGCCATCCAAGAAATACGTTGGACGGGGCAAGGCAAACAATGTCTGTGGCCTTGCGANGGGGAAGGTGCCTCTGCCCGGCTGGTTGATCTCCTCGTAAGGACAAAAGCCGGCATCACCGCCATCCAAGAAATACGTTGGACGGGGCAAGGCAAACAATGTCTGTGGCCTTGCGACGCAAATTCGGAGTTGGATTTGTGTTGGGAGAGAGACTCCGTCGCCGAGTACTGTCGTTCACCCCGGTGGACGAGCGTCTAGCCACAATCCGCATCAAAGCGAGATTCTTCAACATCTCGCTCATCTGCGCCCATGCCCCGGCGGAAGAGAAGGATGAGGCATCCAAAGATCTCTTATATGAGCGCTTGTAGCGCACATACGAGCGCTGCCCCCGTCATGATATCAAAATCGTGCTTGGCGATTTCAATGCCAGGGTGGGCCAGGAAGGGCTCTTTGGAACCACCGTCGGAAAATTCAGCGTTCACGACGAAACGTCCGACAACGGATTGAGGCTGATCGACTTCACCGGGGCCCGAAACATGGTAGTATGCAGTACCAGGGTCAAGCATAAAAAGATCCATCAAGCTACCTGGCTGTCTCCGGATCGAAAAACGAGAAACCAAATCGATCATGTTGTGATAGACGGAAGGCACGCTTCCAGTGTTTTAGACGTACGCACACTCCGAGGCCCAAACATCGACTCGGACCACTATCTTGTTGCAGCCAAGATACGCACCCGCCTCTGTGCAGCAAAAAATGTGCGCCCAAATATGCAAGGAAAGCTTAACGTCGAAAAGCTGCAATCACAACAGACAGCCAGCGCTTTCGCTACTCGACTCTCACACCTGCTCTCAGAGAGCACTCTTCAACAAACCGACATATGTGAGCAGTGGAACCACATTTCTCACTCATTAAGTACCGCCGCCGAAGAAGAAGTCGGATTTCAGCGAGCCTGAAAGAACAACTGGTACGATGAGGAGTGTCAGGAAGCTGCAGAGAAAAAAGATGCCACTTACAGGGCCACGCTGCGATCGGGCGCAACGCGCGCTATGTGGGACCGCTATAGCGATCTGAAGAGGGAAGCGAGGCGTATTTGCCGCAATATGAAGAGAGAGGCCGAAATACGTGAGTGCGAAAGCTTGAAATGCTGGCCGATAGGAGGAATGCCCGAAAATTTTACCAGAGAGTTAGGCGACTTACGGA
>NW_016157577.1:111990-128265 GCF_001687245.7 Rhagoletis zephyria | reverse complement strand
GTAGCAGAGGAAGAGGGAGGCCCCCACTGCGATGGAAAGATCAGGTGGAGAAGGACTTGGCTTCACTTGGCGTTTCCAATTGGCGTCAGTTGGCACAGAGGAGAAACGATTGGCGTGCTTTGCTGAACTCGGCCAAAATCGCTTAGGCGGTTACAGCGCCAAATAAGAAGAAGAAGAACATGATAGCGCAAAAAAAATTTACTTGAAGGGAAAGGCGATTTTCTAAATTTTTACGCGCGAATATCCAAAACAAATCGCAAAATTGGCGCTAAATCGCCCAATCTGGACACTCTGGTGTCTACATACCCTTTGTTTTATTGTTTCACGTTGGCGAAGAGATTGATATGATTTTTTATTCTATAAATAATCTTGTGCAAGCAAAATTATGTTTATTATTGAAGATTAAAATAAAAAAAAAAACTTTAAAAAATTTATTTTCAAATTTCTAGTTTGATGTAATATATTTTAACCTAAATTTTACTTTCTCTAACCCTCGCCCCTCGCCTGTATCCGCCACTGTATACAATATATATATCAACAATTGCATATTCATGAAGAAAAATTGGGACTATTGGAAAAAGGGGTGTGGCACCTCCCCTACAAACCGTATTTTTCACACTGCATATCTCTGGAATGGTTCATGGTAGAGTACTGGAACTTGGTATTCATACATAAAATCAATCGCGGGAACCTGAAGAAATCCGAATCTTTCATCTTGCTTATCTCCGGAAGTGTTCATGGTAGAGTACTCGGACAATGAAATCAATCGCGTAGTCATGTACAAAAATTGGGACTATTGGAAAAAACATTCTTAACGGGAAATATATAAGAACAAAACCTTGTGAGAAGCTCCCAAAGAGAAAAAAATGTACATTGGGAGCATTTTTAAGAGAAAAAAATGGGAACAAACATCTCCGGAACTTTTTCCCGAAGAACCATTTGGGAACTAAAGTCTCAGGAACTTTCTTGTGGCCACGCGAAAAAGGAACTGAAAGACAATTATGCAAATTACGTCAACGAAGGACTTGAAACACGATATTTCTTGCACAGAATATTGTCCCATAAATGGACAGTTGACCCTGATGACAAACGATCTGAAAATGGAAATGAAACTTGAAATTATCCAGCTTTCCTCTGGCTTAGAATTAACAATCATGGTTCTCACTTAAATGATTTTTCATCCCAACACCCAGACGCCCTATCATTCTTATTCTCTAGCAGAACGTTCCCCAAACTTTTGTTCTTATTCGATCCTCCTTGAAAACGTTCTCGATACTTTCGTTCCCACTTTGTTCCAATTGAAAACGTTGCTGAAAGTTTTCTTCCAATTATGTTCTTCTTTAGAACGTTCCCGTAAGTTTTGATCGCCTTTTGTTCTTAACGGAAAAGTTCCCGAACCTTTTGCCCTCATTTTGTTCCCGTTCAAAATGCCCTCAATATTTTTTTCTTGTTTGGTTTGTTGTAGGAACGTTCTTAATATTACATTTTGTTCTCATGCAGAACTAAACCTAAACTGGAATGCATATTTAATATTATAATATATAATTATATAAAACGATTTTAAATATAAAAAGTTTGTTTGTTTGTTTATTTGTTTGTTTGTGTATTCTTTATTTTCTCATAACATTTTTACATTATTCACTAAAAATATTTCAGTACACACGTTGAGCTTAAATAAGCAAATAGTTAATGGCTAAGTATTCAATGAAGAGAACAGAGGTAATGCCATTTCATTTATTATAAATTATTAAATGCTGTGGGGCGCATTTCGAAAATCAAAAAGCAAAAAGAAAAAAAAAATAAGAATAGGTTTATATATTAAATATATAATGAACGAATATGTATTTGTAAAATATATAAGTGAAAACATTACATTGTCATGCAATATTACATTAAAACCTTGAAATAATACAAATATTAAATAATTATATAATAGGTTGCAACAGAATTTCAATTTCGTCGTAGTTGAAACCAAAAAGCCACACTTTAATTTCTTTAAGAAATACGGATAATCATCTAATGACTCGGATTACTTCGGGTAGCTTATTAAATAATTTACAAAATATAGTGGTGTTAAAGTTACGGAAAAACCTAGTCCGAGAGCTAGGAACAGCAACATGAGAATGTGATTTACTCTTAGACTGTAGGAAAGGTGTATTGGGCTTTGTAGATAGCCACTCCTCAAAAATAAAAATTTTAAAACTTTATAATAATACAAGTGTTTCACGGGGAGAATATTAAGTTTTTTAAAAAGATACAAAGAATGTGCTAGACGGCCGACGGTGCTATCCACGTTGAGCAACTTAATATTTTGTATGATTGTTCTGTGTAATAGTCCTGTAGCTGATATTATGAAAGGTACTGTATTCTGTTTCCACAAACATTTAATTTCTTGTATAATTTCGTGGTACTTTTCTATTTTTTCTATGTATTTTTGTAATCGTGGCTGGTGTACTTATTTCAATGAGATAAGTATTTTTTTGCATTTTATCTAGGGTTGCCAGACTTTTATGCGCGAAATCAGTACGTTAGACTTTTTCATGCCAAAAAAATCAGTACTTTTCAGTACATTTTTGGTCAAAGCAAAATTATGAATGTAAGTAGGTTAGGTTAGGTAAGGTGGCAGCCCCGTGTAACCGGAGCTCAATTAGACAATGTAAGATGAATGTAAGTAACAGATAATACTTTAAAACGCCAGAGTACTTGTTTTCAACAATATTATGGTATATAAATAAAATATAGTTCATAAAAAAATAAAAGTGTTATTCATTTTAACATGAGTCTACACATCATTGTACACAGAAGCCAATAAATTATTTCATATTTGAGGCATTCCAAGCTCTTTCAATAAAAATTATGATGTTTCTTTTAGATTTTGATATAAACTGAGTATAATGTAGAAATATCTCTAAGATATGGGAAAACGCGAGGAATGTAAAAAAAATTAAATTTGCAAAAGTTATACAACAACAAAAATATTAGGTGTCTCGCCGTAAGCCAATGCTTATCATATCATAACTCCAAAATAAATATTGGTTGTATCAAAAAAATCAATTAGTAATTTTTTATTGACAAAGAGTCAGAGATTTATAAAAGATTTTTAATTTTTTTTAAGTCCACTTTTCTATACGTTTATTAAAAACAATTTAGAAAGTTGCTAGAAAAACATGTTAGCAGGTTTTTAAAAATCTGCAAAAAATATATCGATGGCTGAGTGGAACATCGACCTATCTTNAAATTATTAAATGCTGTGGGGCGCATTTCGAAAATCAAAAAGCAAAAAGAAAAAAAAAATAAGAATAGGTTTATATATTAAATATATAATGAACGAATATGTATTTGTAAAATATATAAGTGAAAACATTACATTGTCATGCAATATTACATTAAAACCTTGAAATAATACAAATATTAAATAATTATATAATAGGTTGCAACAGAATTTCAATTTCGTCGTAGTTGAAACCAAAAAGCCACACTTTAATTTCTTTAAGAAATACGGATAATCATCTAATGACTCGGATTACTTCGGGTAGCTTATTAAATAATTTACAAAATATAGTGGTGTTAAAGTTACGGAAAAACCTAGTCCGAGAGCTAGGAACAGCAACATGAGAATGTGATTTACTCTTAGACTGTAGGAAAGGTGTATTGGGCTTTGTAGATAGCCACTCCTCAAAAATAAAAATTTTAAAACTTTATAATAATACAAGTGTTTCACGGGGAGAATATTAAGTTTTTTAAAAAGATACAAAGAATGTGCTAGACGGCCGACGGTGCTATCCACGTTGAGCAACTTAATATTTTGTATGATTGTTCTGTGTAATAGTCCTGTAGCTGATATTATGAAAGGTACTGTATTCTGTTTCCACAAACATTTAATTTCTTGTATAATTTCGTGGTACTTTTCTATTTTTTCTATGTATTTTTGTAATCGTGGCTGGTGTACTTATTTCAATGAGATAAGTATTTTTTTGCATTTTATCTAGGGTTGCCAGACTTTTATGCGCGAAATCAGTACGTTAGACTTTTTCATGCCAAAAAAATCAGTACTTTTCAGTACATTTTTGGTCAAAGCAAAATTATGAATGTAAGTAGGTTAGGTTAGGTAAGGTGGCAGCCCCGTGTAACCGGAGCTCAATTAGACAATGTAAGATGAATGTAAGTAACAGATAATACTTTAAAACGCCAGAGTACTTGTTTTCAACAATATTATGGTATATAAATAAAATATAGTTCATAAAAAAATAAAAGTGTTATTCATTTTAACATGAGTCTACACATCATTGTACACAGAAGCCAATAAATTATTTCATATTTGAGGCATTCCAAGCTCTTTCAATAAAAATTATGATGTTTCTTTTAGATTTTGATATAAACTGAGTATAATGTAGAAATATCTCTAAGATATGGGAAAACGCGAGGAATGTAAAAAAAATTAAATTTGCAAAAGTTATACAACAACAAAAATATTAGGTGTCTCGCCGTAAGCCAATGCTTATCATATCATAACTCCAAAATAAATATTGGTTGTATCAAAAAAATCAATTAGTAATTTTTTATTGACAAAGAGTCAGAGATTTATAAAAGATTTTTAATTTTTTTTAAGTCCACTTTTCTATACGTTTATTAAAAACAATTTAGAAAGTTGCTAGAAAAACATGTTAGCAGGTTTTTAAAAATCTGCAAAAAATATATCGATGGCTGAGTGGAACATCGACCTATCTTGGCAGCCAGTTCGAAACCGCTCTATCTCAAAAAACTTTTCAAGAACGCCCTTTTTCAGAATTTAATTGAAAAACACCCTATCTCAAAATTGGGTTCAAAAACGCCCTATCTCACTTCAAAATGTATTGAAAATATGCTGATATAGGCCGTTTTTGAATCGGCAGCTGAGATAGGGCGTTTTTGAAACGAATTCTGAAATAGGGCGTTCTTGAAAAGTTTTTTGAGATAGAGCGTTTTCGAACTGGCTGCCGAGATAGGTCGATCTTCCACTCAGCCATCGATATGTGATAGAGTGAATATCAAAGATTTAACTGACAAAATTTTAAAGGGTGTCTCGATATAGGGCCTGAGATATTAATTGTTTAGTAAAGCATAAAAAAAATAAAAAATTTTAATTCAAATTACATCAAAATACGTCAAGTGGGCCACTTAAAAACCTTTTCTTTCGGATAACCAAGATAGGTTCTTACTTTGGTAGAGGTCAAGGTAATATTTTTTTCCCTATACTTTATTTTGCAATAATCCTCTTACTTTGCGAAAAATCGCGAATTTAAAATTAACATAATCATATCTTTGATTGGCCATTTCTCCTGAACGGGCAGAGATAACTTAATCATTTTGGTTTAAATTAAGCACAAATTAATAAATTTTTAACTTTTTTGTAAGAGATAATTTAATCATTTTGGTTTAAATTAAGCGGGAAACTATATGGTTGTAACAAAAATTATTAAATTTGCGGTAAAAAAACTACTTCTCGAAAATTTAAAATTTTTTCGCAAAATGTCGTACAGAAAGGAAAAATTCAATGTTTCGTACGCTAATATTTAACATACTAATTTAAAAAATAAAAAATGAGTAACCACTTACACTAAATAAATAACAAGTGATTTTCCGGCGCCATCTAATAAATTTTATATTTATTTTACAATATTTCGAATTTCAAATTCATCGTCCAGGGAATGAATTTTACATTTGAGATTATGATTATCAGAAACAGGTATAAAACAATGAAATCGACAAGTTCTAACAATGGATGAGGAATTTTCAAATCGAACTTTCAAAGCTTGCTCTTCCAGTGAAAAAAAAGTACTTAAAAAAAAAAGTGAAAAATTTATTAATTTGTGCCAATAAAATAATATAATAATACCAAAATGATTAAGTTATCTCTGCCCGTGCAGGAGAAAAGGCCAATCAAAGAAATGATTATGTAAATTTTAAATTCTCGATTTTCCGCAAAGTATTTATTGCAAAATAAAGTATAGGGAAATAAATATTACCTGGACCTCTACCAAAGTACGAGCCTATCTTGGTTATCCGAAAAAAAGGTAAACATGTTTTTTTTAGCAACTTTCTAAATTGTTTATTAATAAACGTATAGAAAAGTGGACTTAAAAAAAATTAAAAATCTTTTATAAATCGCTGACTCTTTGTCAATAAAAAAGTACGAATTGATTTTTTTGATACAACCAATATTTATCGAGTTATGATGTGATAAGCAATGGCTTACGGCGAGACACCTAATATTTTTTTTGTTGTATAACTTTTGAAAAAAAAAATGTGTTTGTTTTTTGGCGTTTACAAACACTTTAGGACTTTCTTTGCAATATATCCGAAAATCGAGCAAAAGTAGTTTTTCACCAATTGAAATAGTGTGGAATGCCTCATTTATGGCATTTTTGAATAGTAATAATCAGTTCATTTCCATCTTCGGTGTTTAAACAGTCAAAGAATTCTATACATTTCATTTTAACATTACATATGAAGTTCACTTTAAATAATTTTAATTAGAAGCCGGTTGCTCTCTTTGCGCCAGCAAGCAAACTTTATACTTAAAATCCTCTCAGTTGCTTCGTTTGGGTGTAGTATTGAAAAAAAAAAACAAAATTATATATTTTCCCAAACTGTGGAAAAGTACCACTATTTAAGGACTTCACATATAATTCCTGATGGCTTAAATTTATTTTTTCACCTGCGCAAAAACTTTGAGAGACTTAGAATTCGCTAAAAAGAGTATCTAACTCTATATCTTTTATACAATATTCTTTTAAAGTTTCAGTAAATTGTGAAAGAGAGTTGTAAGTTATAGGCAAAAGCCATTCGAATATTTAAATTTGTTGTTATTAAACTGAAAGTTATTTTGGAGATAACTAGCAACACTCGACAAAAAAACGTCAGCCTTCTTTTTATACAAATTAAGCTCCATCATATTATCGCAACTGGTACGCAAAGACCCGGCGATATGCCCATAACACGATTGAACTTTTTGTTGTATCAATTTCTTGGGCATATCAAACATTATCTGAAACATGTCAACTATATTTAAATTATTTTCTTCTTACTTTTTTCAGTACAGTTTAAGGAAGTTCAAACGTTATGTAAAAACCTTAAGAAAATACTAAAGTATTTTTTTTTTAATAGAAAATTCCATATATGTAATACTTCTATGTTGGCAGTAAGCTAACTTCTCAATGTGTAAGCATTCCGAAATCAAAGCGAGACAGTCTAGTACCGTTTTTGTCAATGTATTGTGTACTTGAGTGCCGTTTTTGCATATGTGTTGTGTACATGTTTATTTATAAACGTATGTGTTCCTATTCTTTCGTACGTGTTTATTGATATATCTGTACTGTAGTGTTTTCGGACGGTACTAGCTCTTACTGCCAATATAGGAGTATTACATATATGGAAAATTCAGTACAAATTTTGAAAAATCAGGACATTAGCGTACTGATTGAAGAAATGAATAAAATCAGTACTAGAGTTGAAAAATCAGTACTGTACTGTTAATATCAATACGTCTGGCAACCGTACGTAAAATACAAGGTGAATTCATATAAGGTGATACCAGAAGTTCAAAAACAAAACGGCCACTAACGAATTTTACGCGAACATAATTACTGATGTAGTTACATCTTCTTGTTGACTTACATAAATACTTGAATAACAACATTTAATGAAGTATACATAGTTTAAAACCAAAGTTGTACAATGATTTAAACACCTAAACAAGTAGAGAAAAACTTTATTAAAAAAAATATTTACTGCAATGCTATGTCATTTTTACAAGAATTAAATTGTTTAAAAAGTCAAAGATGGACATATCATTTTGTACCAAATTACGGTTGCCAGACGTACTGATTTTATCAGTACAGTACTGATTTTTCATTTCTCGTACTGATTTTATTCATTTCTTCAATCAGTACGCTAATGTCCTGATTTTTTAAAATTTGTACTGAATTTTAAATTCTGAGCATACAAATTTGCACTCAGTAACTTGGTGTTCGGTAATTTTCCTTATGTATTTTGTTTGTGGAATATTATTTCACACAAACAAAATACTGTAGGACTTTTTAAGGCTTTTACATAACGTTGGAACTTGCCTAAACTGTACTGTAACAAGTAATTTTTAGCAAAAAAAACCCACTTAAAAAGAAATATATATATATCTATATATTTCATGATCCAATGATCGGATCTAAACCAAATTAGTATGGGACCACCTCTGAGACACTACCTTTCCTATTGAAATCGGTTGACGTGGTGCAAAGTTATGCAGTAACATACATAAAAAAAATATAAAAAAAATTCCGACGAACTGATAACCTCCTCCTTTTTTGGAAGTCGGTTAAAAAGTAAGAAAAAATAATTTTATTATAGTTGATTTTACAGATAATGTTTGATATGGGCAAGAAAATAACATAACAACAAGTAATTTTTAGCAAAAAAAAAAACCGACTTCAACTCCCATATAAAAAAAAAATATATATATATATCTCATGATCCACTGATCGGATCTCAACCAGATTAGTATGGGACCACCTCTGAGACACTACCTTTCCGATTCAAAAAGAATTATCGAAATCGGTTGACGTGGTCCAAACTTATGCGGTAACATATAAAAAAAAAAAAAAAATATTCCGACGAACTGATAACCTCCTCCATTTTTGGAAGTCGGTTAAAAAGAGTTTTGTGGGCATATCGCCGAATCGTTACGTACCAATTCCCGCACTATGATGGATTACAATTTACTTAAAAAGAGGCCTGACCTTTTTTGTCTGGTGTTGTGTGTTATTTCAAAAATAACTTTCAGCTTGTTAACAACAAATTAGAATAATTGAATAGCTTTTACCTACAACTTACAATACTTTTTTCTAAATTTACTGACATTGCATACAAGACATCGAATTCTTAGCCTTTCAAAATTTTTGCGCAGTAACTTTGTGTTTTCAATGCCTCACTCAAACGACTGAGAGGACTGAGGAACTGAGAGGATCTTAAGTATATGTTTCCTTCCTGGCTCAAAGAGAGAAACCCACTTCTAATTAAAATTTTTGAAAGTGAACTCCAAATTTAAAGTAATTATAAAATGAAATGTAAAGAGTTTTTTGATTATTTAAAAACTGAAAGTGGAAATGATCTCATGATTGCTATTCAAAAATGCAATAAATATTAAATAATTCATTGGCCCCTGTGTACAATGATATTATTTTATACTCCATAATGTTAATGTGTACACTATCTTAAAATGAATAACATTTTTATTTTTTATGAACTACATTTTATTTATATAAAAAAATATTGTTAAAAAACGAGTACTCCGATTTTTAAAGTATTTTCTGCTACTAACATTCATAATTTTGCTTTGAATAAAAGTGTACTGAAAAGTACTGATTTTTGTAGCAAAGAAAAGTCTCCGGTACTGATTTCACGCAAAAAACTCTGGTAACCCTATACCAAATTCAAAATGATATTATTTGCCACTTACGTAAATTTATTAATTTTTAAGATTTTTCAATAAATTAAAATGCAGTTCAGTCCCTAACAGATACCATATAAACCCAAGCTTAAGATTTTGAAGAACACTTAAAAAAAATTCATCATAATTTCAAACTTTTTTTACTAGAAGTGTTTTTTTGAGTATACAGTTTCATAGCCCATTCAATTTTAGTGAAATAATGTGAAAGTTTCAAGTGGCTAAAAGTTACCGTATATTTTTTAGAATTTTTTTACCGAAGGTGTGTAGAGCTGCTACTGAATTTCAAAATACGTAAATATTTTAAGGAATTTTAAAAGAGCACTTAAAAGGGGAAAATTATAAGTAAAATTGTAAATGGGGCACGAAAAATTTAGGTACTTAGGCGGGTTGGGTAAATAAGCGGAGAGGTACTTAAGAGAGGGATTTTCTTCAGATTATATTAAAAAATTCACGGTGTCCAAAAATGTTGGTTACTTAACCGGGTTAGGTACTTAAGCCGGGGGTACTTAAGTGGATTTCACTGTAGATCCTCTCAGAGTTGCTTCGTTTGAGTGTGGTATTGAAAAAAACTAAATTACATATTTTTTCAAACTGTGGAAAAGTACCACTATTTAGAAACTTCATCCATATTTCCTCATGGCTTAAATTACTTTTTTTAACTGAGTAATAACTCTGAAAGACTAAGAATTCCCTAGAAACAGTATCTAACTTAATATCTCGTATTGAAAATTCTTTTACAATGTCAGTAAATTGTGGAAAAAGAGTTGTAAGTTAAAGGAAAATTTGTTGTTATTAAACTGTTATTTATTTTCGAGATAACTAACAACACACGACAAAAAAGTGGCAGCCTTCTGTTTAAATAATTTAAGCTCCATCATATTATCGCAACTGGTACGTAACGAGCTGGCGATATGCCCGTAAAACGATTGATCTTTTTTTGTATTAATTTTTTGGGCATATCAAACATTATCTGAAACATGTCAACTATAATTAAATTATTTTCTTCTTACATTTTACAGTACAGTTTAAGGAAGTTCCAAAGTTATGTAATCACCTTAAGAAAATCCTAAAGTATTTTGTTTGAATTGAAAATTCAGTACAAATCAGTACAATGAATAAAATCAGTACAAGAGTTGAAAAATCAGTACTATACTGATAAAATCAGTACGTCTGGCAACCGTAATTTTATCTCTTAGTGTTATGTCCATTATTTTGTTGAATATGGTTTCGTCTGTATATATAGATCTATCCCAGTACAGTAGGGCTGTTTCGTTTTCTAAAATATTTTCGGGGATATATTTTTAGTAGGATGTACTGTTTTCTATGAGTTTATGAATAGTGGCTATTATTTGCTGTATTATTTTTGCAACTGTGTAGTGTCTCTCTTCGTATTCAGTTCCCGCGAGGAGTCTACAGTCGGTCGTGATGCGATCTATTGTTTCTGGGTAGGATTGTCATCTTCGGCATCTGACATTTGTTGTATTGGGGTCTCGTTATATGTATTTTTGGTTGAGAGTACTTGGCCTTGGGTCCATATTAGAAATCCTTCTGTTTCCCCTCTCTAACCATGCGTAAGATCCAATTTTGTATATATATATATATATATTTGGATCTTTCGTTATGCACATATAAGCATATATGTTATTTTTGTCTTCTGTGGTTTTCAGGTTTAGTGCAGGGATGACATAAGCCTGAACCCATCGACCAGGATGCGTATCATCCAAACAAAAAACGATACAAGTGAATATGGTGCCAATATATTCCCTATAAATACATTTGCGTTGGTTCT
Organism: Rhagoletis zephyria; assembly: GCF_001687245.7. Taxonomy (NCBI): domain Eukaryota; kingdom Metazoa; phylum Arthropoda; class Insecta; order Diptera; family Tephritidae; genus Rhagoletis; species Rhagoletis zephyria. Next base: position 116,992 of record NW_016157577.1, on the reverse strand, counting down.
GGCGTTGCACTACTTTGAAGTAATTTCTGATATTATAAGCAATGTAGTTTTGTAGCACAATCCGTCGAGCTCAATATTTCTTTTGAATTTTTGCAATCATAGAAGAACAGATTTCTCTTGACTGTAAAAAATGTTTGGCGTCTTTAACGTGGTCTAGAGTGCTTGCCTTACCACCATTAGGAAATGCCCACATATCCTACAAAGCGCTTCATGATCATTTTTCCATTTTGTATATTCATAACCAGTGACGCTATTCTAAAACTTACCCAATAAGGGCTGAAAAAAGTATTTCCCTGCATGCCTACGGTGACCATCCGTCCTTTATTTTAAAGGAAAGTTCTTTATTTTAACCCCTGTCCTTTATAATTTTTTTTTTAAATAAAGGACGCCTTTTGTCCTTTATTTCTTAGACTGTCCTTTAAACCGGCTCTGCATTTTTCAGAGGTAAATTTTTAAACGCAGAATATGAAAATAAAAACGTCCCTTATAAAATATAATGAAAACTTTCGCCAGTTCGCGCAGTGTTTCGACTATATGGAGGCAGGTAGAAAAAGTCATGGTGACAGTTGATTAAAAAACCAGTTGGACTTAGAGAGGGATGCGATACCGACTAATCAGTTTAGTTGCTTTTGGCGATTAACCCATTAAAGAAAGTATTTCTTTTTCAACTGTAATCAATTACTTAAATGTCGTAGAATATTCAGGTGAAGGCATTTATCATTTATTTGGTACTCTCCTATTTTCTTACCAAAAAATTTACTTTGTAATGTAGATGCTAAAGATTATTAGTAAAAAAAAGTGTGAGTACCGGTCCGTCAGGTCTTGAAATTAGACGAATGTTTTAGAGAATTTTATGCAGTTTTCGAATATATAATTTGATCTTTGCGCGCGACTTTGAAAATATATATAATTTTTGATTTTCTTAATTTTTGATTTTCAGCTTCTTTTTGCATAATTTCGCGAAAAGAATTTTTCGAACAATGAAAAAATTCTCACCAAATATTGGGAAAAAAGCGAGTATTTACACCTAGGTCATTTTATAGTTAACCTTTGTTTTCTGAGAGTGGAAAGCAGGAAACAAAAATTAACCAAAGTTCCATCACATTTAATGACTGGGCCCACATTTTTTGTGAGTTTTCGACGTTATACTGATCCAATCTTTCCCATATTTTATATTTATATTTTTCTAATAAAATATAGCCTACAAACTAAATTTCATCGAAATCGGATGAAATTTAATGGTTCCGCCCACAAGATTATAGGGCGTGGCAATTATTCCATCTGTACAAAATTTCTCTATTTCTAAGTAAAACTAGAGCACATGTCAAGTTTCAGTGAAATCTGTGCAGGTGTACAATTATTTCCACCTGCCTCCATATAGTCGAAACACTGTGGTTCGTTTCGCACCCCTCTTAACGGTTTCTATTTAATCGGTAATCTTTGTACAATCTATAAAGCACAGGGAAAGTTGTGCCCAGGATCGTGTTGCACGCCGAGCTTCCAGTTACACTGAAAGGGAACAATAAACCCTGTGCTGCATAGTGGTTGAAAACTGGCATTCATTCACTTAATTTTTTACTTAATTTGATTAATTTTTAGTTTTTTTTTATGAAAGCTTACATATTTGAGCCTGATTTCTGAATTTTAATTTGATTATATTAAATTGTTTAGTGCAAAATGCAGAAAAAGTAGCAATTTTGAAGAAAATGTATTCTCCTGCGTCAGTTACAACTGTATATTTTGAAATATTATTCAAAAAATTTCACCAAAAAAATATTTTTTTTTGTTTTTAGTAAAAATCGGTTGAAAAATGAAGGCTTCGGTGGATAATGAACATTGAATTCCAATTTTGAACCACTGTGTGCTGGCTTCGACGTGCAGTATAAATTATGGCAAACTCATTTTGGTAGTAAAGGACGGCGAAGTCCTTGAAAAGGCCTTGGCTTCATTTTTCTACAGCAGGGCAACTTATACAATTAAATAATAATTAAGTGGTAAACATTTGATTTAAATTATGATATGGGCAAGGTACTTTTATCATACAAGTTGTATGTATGAATTCCCAAATCGTTTTGAAAAAATGTCCTTTATTTTACCTTGGTTAATATGGTCACCGTATGCATGCCTCCTGGAAATGGTTTTCCTATTTAAAATTAACGCGAATGTACTTAAGTATACGTTTATATTATTTGGCATTACGAATGAAATTCGGAAAGCATTTTAAGACTCAATGAAACGTATTTGATATGAACCTTAAATAGATTACTTAAAGAAGTATGATTTTTGTGAATTGAAACAAAAGCTTTAAAAGAACTTCCAGCAAAGGCCTTCTGAAGTACGTCCAAAAAAAGGCCTTCTGAAGGCTGAAGATCTTCCATTAGTGGCACTACATACAAAAAAAAAAAGAGAAAAGGAATTACTTTCAGATAGGCCTTATGGAAGAGATTTTATCTCCTGAAATTATCTACTGGGTATTATGCATGACCCTTCAGCCGTGTACCTGTTCGGGAACTTCCACTTTTTTGGGATTTGCCTGAAAATAAAAAGTAAGATTTTAACAGAATTAACTAAACCGAAAGAAGGTAAACTCAGCAGATATTGTTCAACCATATACATACATATGTAGTACTTCTATATTGGCAGTATCTACAAGTGCAGTCAGCAAACATTACAGTACAGATGTATAAAACAAGAAAAGGAAAACCGAGTAACCGTATGTAATTACCCTTGAATTCAAAACAAATCACAGTGGCGGAACGTTAAAAAAAAATTACAGGGAATTTTTAGTTTACATTTAAATTCATGATTTTTGTGTCCCACTAACGCTTTTTATGTGGAGAAAGAGATCAATTAAATAAATAAAATAGCTTTACATGAGTATTTTGGTACGCAGATAATATGAAGAAATGTTAACTAAAAAGCTTGCAACAAAGTCTAAGCGGTAGAAGTTATAGCAGCTCTTTCGGAGATCACCACATTTCCTCATCAGACTTCTTTTTTCTAGACTTCAGCAGGGATCGAACCTGAGTAATCGATGTTCAAAGTCAGAAGCGTTAACCACTGAGCTATGTACCCCGTAAACTCTTGTTGCTAATTCATTTTATTATTACAATTACAACGCATTTATCAACTTGCAATGTTGTATGTCCAGACCACCATACTATAAATATAGCAAAGGTATTTATGGCAAACCTAGTCTAGATATCAACCTCGTCGTAGGTATCATGTCAAAGACATACAATTAGCAAAACTCTAGAGATAGATGTCGCCTCGCCAGAAGAAGTTAAAAATATGCAATGGACGACACGCCATTTCTTTAAATGAAATTAATTGCTGCTATATGTATGTATGTACATATGTAGGCATATACTAAATGTGAGCAAACAACATTTTGCTTGCATAGTCTTCTGTTCTCTTTTCACTGCAAGTTGAATTATTTTAGTATCTATTGCAAAATTTTATACAGACAAGACTAAAAAGTATAAAATAAATAAAAAAAAACTTTTTAATGTACCACGCTTTTATAAATGGACTAAAATTAGAAAATAATATTTCTCAGTCCCATAGAACTTGTTTTGATAACTTTTTATTTTGAAATTTTAGCAAAAGTCATTATAAACAATTTATGAGACTGAAAATGAAAAGCGTGGGGCGCATGTAATAGGCCTGATTTGATATTGAAGAGTAATATATGTATGTATCTTCTTCTTCTTCTTTTTTGGCGCTGTAACCGCCTAAGCGATTTTGGCCGAGTTCAGCAAAGCACGCCAGTCGTTTCTCCTCTGTGCCAACTGACGCCAATTGGAAACGCCAAGTGAAGCCAAGTCCTTCTCCACCTGATCTTTCCATCGCAGTGGGGGCCTCCCTCTTCCTCTGCTACCACCAGCGGGTTCCGAGTTGAATACTTTCAGAGCTGGAGCGTCGGTGTCCATTCGAACGACATGACCAAGCCAGCGGAGCCGCTGTATTTTAATTCGCTGCACTATGTCCATATCGTTGTAAAGCTCATACAGCTCATCGTTCCATCGTCTGCGGTACTCGCCGTCGCCAACGCGTAAAGGCGCGTAAATCTTCCGCAAAATCTTTCTCTCAAACACTCCAAGAGCCGCCTCATCGGATGTTGTCATTGTCCATGCTTATGCGCCATATATCAGCACGGGCATGATGAGTGACTTATAGAGCGTGGTTTTCGTACGTCGAGAGAGAACTTTACTCCTGAATTGCCTACTCAGTCCAAAGTAGCACTTGTTGGCAAGAGTGATTCTACGTTGGATTTCAGTGCTGACATTATTATCGGTGTTAATGCTGGTTCCCAAGTAAACGAAATTCTCTACTTTCTCGAAATTGTAACTGTCAACAGTGACGTGGGTGCCAAGGCGCGAATGTGCTGACTGTTTGTTTGATGACAGGAGATACTTCGTCTTGTCCTCGTTTACCACCAGACCCATCGCTTAGCTTCCCTATCCAACTTGGAAAAGGCAGAACAGACTTCGCGGTTTTTGTTACCGATGATGTCGATGTCATCGGCATAAGCCAGCAATTGCACGCTCTTGTAGTAAATTGTTCCTGAGCGGTTCAGTTTTGCAGCTCTTATTATCTTGTCCAACATCAGATTAAAGAAGTCACATGAAAAGGAGTCGCCCTGTCTGAAACCCCGTTTTGTGGCGAACGGCTCGGAAAGGTCTTTTCCAATTCTGACGGAGCTGGTGGTCTTGCTCAACGTCATTTTTCACAGCCGTATGAGTTTTGAGGGGATGCCAAATTCAGACATAGCGGCGTATAGGCAACTCCTTTTAGTACTGTCAAAAGCGGCTTTAAAGTCGACAAATAGGTGGTGAGTGTCGATCCTTTTCTCGCGGGCCTTCACACTGATAAGGCCCAATCAGTTCATTGACGGTGGGCTTCAGTCTTTCACACAATACGCTCAATAAGACCTTGTAACCTATGCTTAGAAGGCTGATTCCGCGGTAGTTGGCGCGAATGGCGGGGTCACGTTTCTTGT
>NW_016157577.1:100315-110605 GCF_001687245.7 Rhagoletis zephyria | reverse complement strand
AGAAGACTCTAGATGTCGCCCCGCCAGAAGAAGTTAAATATTGCGCCTAAATATATGCACTATTTATATACGTCACAGCGGAAATGGACGACACGCCATTTCTTTAAATGAAATAAACTGCTGCTATATGTATGTATGTACATATGTATGTTTATACTAAATGTGAGCAAACAATATTGTGCTTGCATAGTCTTCTGTTCTCTTTCACTGTAAGTTGAATTATTTTAATATCTATTGCAAAATTTTGTACAGACAAACTAAAAAGTAGAAAATAAAAAAAATAAAAAATAAATATTTTAATATACAACGCTTTTACAAATGAACTATAAAGTAGAAATAATATTTCTCAGTCCCACAGAATTTGTTTTGATAACTTTTGATTTTGAAATTTTGGCAAAAGTCAATATAAACAATTAATGACATTGAAAATGAAAAGCGTGGGGCGCATGTATGTAATACACTTGAATTGATATGAAAAGTAACATATGTATGTATGTGGGCATATGAATAACGACCGCTTAAAATCGATCTCAAATTTGTACTTTCGCTGTAGAATGTTATGTAGTTTGACTATTGTCAGTGAAATCGAATACTTTGTACTGCATGCGCTCCACGTTTTTCGTTTTCAATGTCATTAATTGTTTATAATGCCTTTTGCTAAAATTTCAAAATCAAAAGTTATCAAACCAAATTCTGTGGGACTGATAAATATTGTTTCTACTTTTTAGTCCATTTATAAAACCGTTGTATATTAAAAAGTTTTTATTTTATTTTATTTATTCCTTATTCATCCTTATTGTGAAAAATGCATTACATTTTTTAATGCATAGCATTTTAATGTAAATGAAAAAGATTAATGCATTAATTTTTGATATTTAATGTAAATGAAAATTTCAATGCATTAGTTCCGAAGAAATAATGCTAATGATTTTTTTTTTGTATTAACATTAAAATGTTTTAATGAATGCTATTGCAATAATTTATTGCATTAAAATTATAACAAGCATTAAAAACACATTAACTAATTTTATTTTGAAGTAAAAAATCTTTGCTGACGTTGAGGGTATAATTTTAAGGTCAAAAAAGATAGTGACGGACATTAAGGCTAGTTTTCACTATGGCAAGTTCAATGGCATTTTTCGTTAAATAGGTAAAATCACAAACTGACTATCTGTCCGCTTTTGGCTCATACTTTATATATGTAATCGGTATGTATCAAAAATCAACATAAAAATGTACAAAAGCACTCTGCGTTGCATGCACATTGGCTTTCATTTTCATAAAACATCTAACAATGTTTAGAAGAATTTTTCTACAAATACACATAATATAATGAAGCTGAAAAAGTATTAGTAATTATTCCAAGTCCTTCCAAAAGAGGTTATTTAAATTTTACTAGAAAAAAAATTTTATGGTTTTTAATAATGCAAACGAGCAAAAATATTAAACATTTTAGTGCATTAAAATTTTTTTAATGTAAATTTGGATAATGTAATGAAAAAAAAAATTTCATTAGCATTACATTTTTCAGAATTAATGCATTGAAATATTCATTAGCATTAAATTTCATAAATTAATGCATTAATTTTTTACATTAACATTATTGCTTTAAATACCCTTAATGCATTAAAAAATTAATGCATTTTTCACAACTCTGCTATCAAGTGCAGCTGATTTGCCGCTATTTAAACTCGACAGCGTGGTTGTTGTTGTCAGTTCTATACAGCCATTTGTTTATTTGCTTTATTGTATAGTTACAGGCAGGCTCTTCCTAAACTATGTATGTATTTGTCAATGGTATTGTGGCTTTCCTGCAAAAAATTGTGCGACTAATCTCTAAAGAGAGTATTCCGAGATTACTCTCAATCGGGTACAATTGGGCATTATTTAGTCGCAACTAGTCTCATCCGCGTATTATTGGGGATCAATTAGTCTCGACTCATCCCTTACGGGTATAATTGGAGATCTATTAGTCCCCGACTCATCTCTAACGGTTACTATTAACGATTTAATGATATGTACGCCCTTAGTAAATGAAATTTCATGTGCGGCAATGGCACATAGAGAGAGTATTCGCCTAACAAAACTGAGCACCCCGGTTCGAATCTCTGGCGAAAATTTTTTTTATTTTTTAAAAGACGTAGCGTCACGTGACATAAATTTCCATCATTATATTTTTGTTAATATTTCTTTTAAATGAATTTTTAACGCAAATAAAACATGTATTTTATGTAGAATATACTTTATCAGACATCTTCTGCAAATCGTACGATTTCAAATCGGTGCGATCTACAAAATCTATTTCCTAGGTTTTATATCAAAGAAGGAAAAATTTGGCACTAATTCGATGGATATAACGTAAATGATGTGTTTCTAGCAGTTTTCATTTGAAACATTTAATACTTTGATTACAAATATACAACAAAACTTTGCAAATCGTACCGATTTGAAAACGTACGATTTGCAGAACATGCCTGTATATTTTGACTTCAGCGCCAATTTAGGGTGAATTTGTTGGAAATCTATGACTTATTATGTTTCAACTACATACGCCAAATTCGAACCAAATCGGACCATAAATACGGTTTTTCGAAATATCTCAACCTTGGCGCCACCCAGGAAGACCATTTTATGCAAACAGGATTCTACTTACATAGCCAGTATATATTTTAAAAAGCAGACAAATCGGCCCGTAAATACGTTAGATATAAGACTTTTATTTTTTTTGTCGTGGTGGACCTTCCGATGGAAACACCCATATGTATGTAAGTAGTAGCGGCACATTGGGTGAACTAAATGCATTCATACATACATATTTATGTTCAACTGTAGGTAATATTGTACGCGTCTTCCTAGGTTGGTTAAGTGCGGGTGATAAACCCATGTAGCATAGTTAAATACTGTGTACATACCTGCAATTAAAATGGGGAAAAATGTTACAAATTCGGCATGTGACTGAAAAACACTCTAAAATACACACAAATTGTGGCTTCCAAGACATGTACGAAGTGGTTAGCACAGCTGCATCCGTCAACTTGTCAACTCGCGGGAAATTCCCCGATTTGCAGGGAATTTCGATTTAAGTGGCAATCGGGGAATGGACAATTTTTTTTCGGGGAACTGCGTATGTTATTTTTATATCTTAAAGTAACCAAATTAGACGGATTTGTTAATTTTTAACCGTTTCACCCTTTTTGGAGTGACATTTTTTCAATTTGAATCTCAATATCTCCACAACAAGAGTTTTCCCAGATATAATCTATATACCAAATGAAAGCTAAGCTTTGGGCTAGACTTGTGGAAACTTAGAATAAAATCGACTAACCCCACAGAGGCATACGAATCAAGACATCGTGGAACAAAACCTTCTGAGGTTTATTTGTACGTTAATTCCTGAAAGTTTGAACAAAATTAAATGAAGGTACGTACAGACGCCACATACATACCAAAGCATCTCGTAGTGGAGACACATTTACCTCTACATCTTTCCAACTAGCAGCCTTTATGTATAAGATATCGTTTGAAAGTTATTGGCCTGTAGAATATTACTAAATATGTTGGGTGTACCCACATGCCCTCTTAAACCGTCAAAAGCCAAAAAACGTTTTTGGTTTCGCAACACTTTAGCCTAATTTTAAGAATCCGATTAATCGTTTATGAACCTTGAATACATTTTCTGGACACACTCTGCAAGACCTTTCCAATGATATCTCAAACATGTCGATTGGACGTCTGGATAAAAACTTCCAAATCTCGTGTATATATAAGCGAGTCATTTCAGCATGCTACTGTGGCTGCTTTCGTCACTCGCGCGCACTGCCATGCGCTGTGATATGTGTTCAACATATTAGAAAAAACGTTTCATTATCGATTTTCGATTTCAAATAACAGAAATCTTAACCTTTTTCATAGCAAAGATCTAACAAAAATTAAAAAACCGGGACAAATTGTGTGTGGACCAGGACACCAGGACAATTTTCTAAAACCAGGACCAATGCTGGAAAACCTGGACGTCTGGCAGCCCTAGTTTAGTGGAGCGTAGATTTTGTCGGCTAGGATTAGTGCTTGGTGTAGCCCAGATGTATTTGTGTTCAAAAAATGTCTTTAAAAAGCGTCAACATACAGAAATAATGCGGCGTCAACGCTTAGCGGTTGGAAAATCCGAGTTAGGCAGAGCGTTAGGAAGTGAAGTTGGCTGCAGAAAACGGCGAGACGTCATTTTCGTAGTTCACACAAACAAACCTGTGCTTATTGTGGGTGCTATTTTTTCATTTGACGTATTGTTGCCGCTTTTGTTTAAGTATAGCACTTCGGCGTTAACGCTAGGCGTCAGAAAACGCTCCGCCTAACGCCTTTGTTTAGGTATGGCAGTTAAGTTTATTATTTACTTCGCGTACATGATTCAATGATAAAAGGTTTGCTCATAAAACAGTTTTCTCGCTCCCTCTTGACACAATCGGCTCCCTTTTTTTTTGTTTGTTTCGAAGGGGGAATCTTACATAGATACCGCCAACCATGGACGGCATGCACGATTCATACTGCTCGCTAAAGGTACACCTCATTCGGGACCGCGCACAGACAGTATTATCTTACTATACTGGACTTGCGAAACAGTACGCCTACGTACTAAACCCTTAACTCCGACTTCTGTAGCTTGTATTTGGCCCTGCGGGACCGCCGTTAAGCATTACTTCGCAGGGCTAAGCTAGGCCAGGAAGGCTCTTCACACACTCCTTACAGAGTTATTCATCACTTGCGCAAAGCACATCTCCGCTGCCACTCTTTCTTTCTTAACTCCTGAAGCGCTACTGCGGACCATTCCTTCATCTTAGCCCACACCTGTTTCGATTTCAGCATGTAGCCCACAATGTTATCGGGTGTCATCCTTTCTTCTATTAGCCTCTCTATGGTTGTTCTCTCAGCTACATATCTCGAACAGGAGAAAAAGATATGCTCTACGTTTTCACCGGCACTGTTGCAGAAAGAGCATTCTGTCGCATCGTCGTGACCAAATCTGAGGAGGTACTCCCTGAAACAGCCATGTCCTGTCAGGAACTGTGTCAGGTAAAAGTCTGTCTCTCCGTCTCTTCTCTCGACCCAGGCTTGCACGTTCTTGATGAGCCTATACGTCCATCTTCCTTTTCTTGCCGCGTCCCATTGTGTTTGCCACTCGTCTAGGCTCATTTGTCTCTCCTCTTTGCGCTCGTCAGCCGTTAGTGGCCTATTCCTGCTTTTTGTTCTACTGTAGACTCTGCCTAGCTCCGAGGCTATTATGTCCGGCGGCATAATGCCAGATATAATACCAAGCGCTTCATGCGACACTGTTCTGAAAGCGCAGGCAACTCTAATAGCGCTTAGCCTAAAAACTGATTTCACCTTCTTGGCATATGTTTTTTGACGCAGGGCTGTTCCCCATATAGGCGCCGCGTACATCAGTACTGACTGGCTTACTTTAGCCAGGAGCGCTCTCCTACTCTGACTAGGGCGACCAATGTTTGCCATGATTCTCGGTAAAGCCGCTGTCACTGCAGCCGCCTTACCACAGGCTTTTCTATATGCGTCTTGAAATTGAGTTTCGCATCGATCATCACACCAAGGTACCTCAGCGACGATTGCGTTTCGACATTGTAGCCATCAATGTTCAGGGTGATTGTTTCTAACTTTTTTCTGCTCGTAATAAGCACCGCCTCCGTTTTCTTCCCCGCAAGCTGGAGCTTTGTCATCGTCAACCACTCCTTGGTCTTCGATGCTGTCTCATTGCAGACACTCTGAATCTGGGAAAGTTCTTTCGCAACGATCGTCACGGCAATGTCGTCCACATACCCAATTATCTGGGCTTCCTTTGGCAGTGGGAGGTGTAATACCCCATCGTACAGCACCTTCCATAACAATGGGCCTAATAGGGAGCCTTGTGGCACTCCGCCCGTAGCACAACGTAGTGTTTGGGACCTTCGTCCGTGTCGTACAATAGCAGTCTGTCAGACAGGTAGCTATTTATTATGCGCAGTAGATAGGCCGGTGTTTCCTTCGCCTCCAATGCTCTCATAATAAGTGGCCAGTATGCCGAGTTGAAAGCATTTTGTACATCAAATGTGACAACTGCACAATATTTCTTATCGCTATACATCCATTTGGCGCCCTCTATGGCCTTGCCCGCAGTGCCCGTCAATTTTCCAATTGCGTCTATGGTGAAACGATGTTTCCTATAGCCAAATTGATTTTCAGACAAGCCAGGCGTCTCACCTTCTAGGTGATATTCCAGACGTGTGCAAATCAGACTCTCCAGCATTTTGGCCATCGTGTCGATCATGCAAAGTGGCCTGTACGGCTCACCCGCCGGTTTATTCGGCTTCTGAAGTAGGACCAGGCGCTCCTTCTTCCATACTTTCGGAAATACTCCTTCATTCATGCACCGCGTATAAAGCTCGGGGAAAATCTTCGGGTTATGTTTAATAGCGATCTTAAGCGCCTTGTTCGGGATACCATCAAGTCCAGGCGCCTTTGCGTTACAGAACCTCTCCGCCAACATGATTACCTCCGCTTCGTCGATTTGAACTGCTTCCACTACAGCGGGTGTCACCATACGTGGTTGCTGTTCTTGCTCTAGGAAAAGCGTTTTTACCACCTTCTCTAGGAGGGCAGGGCAGGTTGGTGCTTGACCTCTACCACCTCTGACCTTTTTCATGACTCCACTAAACTAGGGCTGCCAGACGTCCAGGTTTTCCAGCATTGGTCCTGGTTTTAGAAAATTGTCCTGGTGTCCTGGTCCACACACAATTTGTCCCGGTTTTTTAATTTTTGTTAGATCTTTGCTATGAAAAAGGTTAAGATTTCTGTTATTTGAAATCGAAAATCGATAATGAAACGTTGTTTCTAATATGTTGAACACATATCACAGCGCATGGCAGTGCGCGCGAGTGACGAAAGCAGCCACAGTAGCATGCTGAAATGACTCGCTTATATATACACGAGATTTGGAAGTTTTTATCCAGACGTCCAATCGACATGTTTGAGATATCCTTGGAAAGGCCTTGCAGAGTGTGTCCAGAAAATGTACTCAAGGTTCATAAACGATTAATCGGATTCTTAAAAATTAGGCTAAAGTGTTGCGAAACCAATAACGTTTTTTGGCTTTTGCCGGTTTAAGAGGGCATGTGGGTACACCCAACATATTTAGTAATATTCTACAGTCCAATAACTTTCAAACGATATCTTATACATAAAGGCTGTTAGTTGGAAAGATATAGAGGTAAATGTGTTTTGGTTCGTGTCTCCACTACGAGATGCTTTGGTATGTATGTGGCGTCTGTACGTACCTTCATTTAATTTTGTTCAAATTTTCAGGAATTAAAGTACAAGAAAAAACTAAGAAGGTTTTGTTCCACGATGTCTTGATTTGTATGCCTTTGTGGGCGTGGGTGCTGCCTGAAGTTGGAAAAAAGGCAATTTTTTAAACTACCACTGAGGCCACACTACTCAGTCCATGTCATTGATGTTGATATCAATAGAACCGCCTTCAAACAAGCTATCTAACGCTATATTTTGTGTTTATAAAATATAAATATGTCATAACGTTATCGCCTGAAAACTAAAAATCGGGCTGCTGAAAATATACATTTCGGGAATTTTCTCAAAATCTGGTCAGTCGATTTTATTCTAAGTTTCCACAAGTCTAGCCCAAAGCTTAGCTTTCATTTGGTATATAGATTATATCTGGGAAAACTCTTGTTGTGGAGATATTGCGATTCAAATTGAAAAAATGTCGCTCCAAAAAGGGTAAAATGGTTAAAAATTAACAAATCCGTCTAATTTGGTTACTTTGAGATATAAAAATAACATACCCTGTTCCCCGAAAAAAAATTGCCCATTCCCCGATTGCCACTTAAATCGAAATTCCCTGCAAATCGGGGAATTTCCCGCGAGTTGACAAGTTGAAGGAAGTTCGTACATGTCTTGGAAGCCACAATTTATGTGTATTTTAGAGTGTTTTTCAGTCACATGCCGAAATTGTAACATTTTTCCCCATTTTAATTGCAGGTATGTGCACAGTATTTAACTATGCTACATGGGTTTATCACCCGCCCTTATCCAACCTGGGAAGACGCGTACAATATTACCTGCAGTTGAACATAAATATGTATGTATGAATGCATTTAGTTCACCCAATGTGCAGCTACTACTTACATACATATGGGTGTTTCCATCGGAAGGTCCACCACGACAAAAAAAATAAAAGCCTTATATCTAACGTATTTACGGACCGATTTGTCTGCTTTTTAAAATATATACTGGCTATGTAAGTACCCAAAAAGTATTGTTGTATATTTGTAATCAAAGTATTAAATGTTTCAAATGAAAACTGCTAGAAACATATCATTTACGTTATATCCATCGAATTAGTGCCAAATTTTTCCTTCTTTGATATAAAACCTCCGAAATAGATTTTGTAAATCGCACCGATTTGAAATCGTACGATTTGCAGAAGATGTCTGATAAAGTATATTCTACATAAAATACATGTTTTATTTGCGTTAAAAATTCATTTAAAAGCAATATTAACAAAAATTTAATTAGCAAAAATATAAATGGAAATTTATGTCACGTGACGCTACGTCACGTGACGTTTCACACTTGGGGTTGTAAAAGAAAATTGAAATAAGTTGCATTAATTCAAAAAACTCTAAAACAACTAGAATTGCTCCAAATCATATTAAAATAAGTTTCATGAAAATAGCCATCTACAATTCCCAGAGTTTGGCGACTTTGTAAGAAAAGAAAAAATCTACTTCAATTTTTTGTCACGTAACGATACTATCTTTAAATGCTTATATTTCAGGACCAAGCAGTTCGATTGTTTTCATTTTTCGGTTAAATATAGAGCTTATTATGTGCTATACAACGGCTTAAAAAAGTTATAGAAAACAAATGGTATTCCTTGTTTGTATCACATTGAAACGACTGTCACGTATGCGACGTACGGAAATACCCATATGTATAAATTGCCACTGAGCAAAACTACTTGAGAAAAAAGCATTAGTTTAATAGCACGAGTGCAACACCGTACACGTGATATAAGTAAAACATCTTAAAAGAAGCACATGTGTGCGCTCCACACCCGGTAGAAATCTTAACAAAAAAAAACTACGAGATTATCAGACGAAGACAGTTGTTTATTGTATCGAAGTTGGTACCAAGTTGATAAGTTTTTATCATGTCTCAAATATTTTTTTATTTTTATACCCGAGCGCACTTGTGCACAAGGGTATTATAACTTTGTTCACATAACGGTTGTTTGTAACAGGCAAACGAATCGGTGACTGTCTGTCCGTCCGTCCGCCTGTGCACACGATAACTCGAGTAAAAATTGAGGTATCTTAACGAAACTTGGTACGTGCACTTCTTTCGGGCGTAGGACGGATGGTATTGAAAATGGGCAAAATCAGACAATAACCACGCCTACCTCCCATATAACGGTAATTTTCAGAAATACGAAAACTGCTGATGCTTTCCATTTCCAGACAACCGGTCAGGTACGAGCATGATTTTTAATTTCAACCAAACTCAAATACATTGTTTGTTGGTCCAAATAATGAGTCACGTATTTTTTCTTTTGGCTCGGAAAATTTTTTCGGCCGAATTAAACGCGATTTGGTTTTTCAGGCAAAAATCGATTATTCGAATTGACAGTGAGAATGTTTTTTTAAAATGCCCATAACTTTGTCAAAATTTAATAGATTCCAACAATGTTTTTACTCAAATGTCAGTAATTCTTGTCACTTCAAGATAGAATGATATAATTATTGATTTCCATCATTTAAAATTTTTTAAATAACAATAAACAAAAAGTGCAAATTTTTTTATAAATTTAATTTCTCAAAAAGTGTATTCTTTTTCTCTCAAACTTTTTTACCGGGAAAGAGACACTTTGAACTACAATCAACCCAAATCTCTAATAGCGAAGATTTTTTTTTCTGAGTTATGATTTTTTATAGAAAATATACGTTTTTGTGGTACATACTACAATGTAAACAGTAATTTTCACTTAAAAAATTGAAATGATGAAAAATACTCGAAGTGCTGAATAATTGTAAGCTTTAATGTTTTTATATTTTATATTTTTTTATTTATTATTATTGATTTTCATTATGTAAAATTTTTTATTTAACAATAAACAAAAAGTGAAAATTTTTTTATAAATTTAATTTCTCAAAAAGTGTATTTTTTTTTTCTCTCAAACTCTTTTACCGGGAAAGAGACACTTTGAACTACAATCAACCCAAATCTCTAATA
>NW_016157577.1:90054-100290 GCF_001687245.7 Rhagoletis zephyria | reverse complement strand
AGTTTCCATGAGAGGTTTTTCAAAGCTTTTTCCTTATTAAGGTGAATGCCCCTCGTGAATTTTTTCATGATTGTTCATGTAAAACTTACAATGTTTGATTCGTAAATTAAAAATCCAACTCTACTACGGAAATAATATATAGGTATAAAATAAAACGTAAATATGAGACCTTTTGTAAAATGATATTGGGACAAGTCTAGAACACCAACCGTTTAGCTATAAGAAACCCAAAAATGCGGATCGATAGAACTTTTTACTCTGATTTCAACCATACCAGTATTATTTTGCGCGAACATAGCGTACATAGGTACACCAGGGAACCGTTTGAAAAAGGGAGAAAAACGGAATTTTCTTAGGCAAACTGAGCAGTTTGAAGGGGATTATGACCCAACTAACAGAAACCGTGGGATTTTTTAATAAAAGAAATTATGCCAAATTAGATCTCGGGCGATTTTGAATAAAGAATAAAAAAGTTAATTAAAAATAGAAAAAACAAGTTTTTATAAAAAAATGTTCTTTTTAAAAAATTATTTTTGCGTAGAATTCCTTTCTGCGTAGGCGGCCTTCGGCCGCACTCAGAGATTATAACCCTCAGGCAGTAGAATTCTCCTTTCTGTGTTGCCAAAGAAGGGGGGCTGAACACCTTTTGCAGAGAACACCTTTCTGCGTAGGCGGCCTTCGGCCGCACTTAGGGATTATAACACTCAGGCAGTAGAATTCTCCTTTCTGTGTTGCCAAAGAAGGGGGCTGAACACCTTTTCAGAGAACACCTTTCTGCGTAGGCGGCCTTCGGCCGCACTTAGGGATTATAACCCTCAGGCAGTAGAATTCTCCTTTATGTTTTGCGAAGAAAAGGAGCTGAACGCCTTTTGCAGAGAACACCTTTGTATATTTTTAATACTTACTTGGTTATATCCTATCTTCTTTTGTCTCTCATTCTGTTGCATATTTTGGAGTTTGACAGCTGAACTCCGCCATTTAATTTGCATATGCAACCAAAGTCAGAGGTGTAATTTTGAAGGTGTTTCTATTTACTGAATTGTGATTAATTGGTTAATATTAAAGTCGTAACACAAGTTATAACTAATCGAGTAAAGTGTAAAGGGAAGGGAAATAAAATGTATTGGTGTAGTGGCTGCTTTAAGGAGAATAGGAGTGATAAATGTACGCTAATTTCCGAATTTTACAAAAAAGGGCATATTTCAAACCCAATTTGTAAATAAATTAATGACCAAAATTTAACAAAGTGAGTGTTGAAATAATGCATAGGCCCTTGACTACAAGTGTGTGGAGATTTTTTTGGATCGGGCCACCCCTTTGGACGGAATAGCCTGAAATAGTTGTGAGCGCTACTAAACCCCACCCAAACTTTTGATATCTTAGTTTAGTTGCCACAATATACTAGTTAATATTGTAGATATGCATGTTTTCTCAGCAACAAATAATAATTAAACTTTGCAATTGATTATAAAAAATAAAAAAATTAAAGGTCGTGAAAAAAAAATTTAATATTAATTTAATATTTCACTACCCCGTTACCCGTTCTAGTACTTACTCAACCTAATGTTAGTAAATGAAAACTCGCCAAAAATAATTAGACTTTTGCTAAGAAAGTTTATTTCTGTAAAACTATTTAAAAAAAAATTACTTTTTTAAATAATGAAACTCAGTATGCTACATGAGCCAAATGTATATAGTAGGTTTTGAAGGAAAAATTAGTTAATGGTACAGAGACGGGAATGGATTTAAATGAACATTGTAACCGCCGGCGAATCTGTGAATATTATCTAACACACACTTTTTTATTTCGCGCATTTTATAATACTGGTAATAAACTGTGTTTTGTTCCTTCGAATTATTAAATATTGTATCTGAGTTCCTTCAAACAGGAAGCTTTGAGAAATCTTTGTGATAAAGCACAGGTATTCCAATTTTATATGTGCATGGCGTATGAGTAACATTCTATCCTATCAAAATTTCGGAATCAGTGGGCGATTCTACCTGGGAATTGGATTGGGGCATCCGTGGAGCAAAAAACACACATATTTGTGATCCAGTGTTATTAGCGACGCAAAGAAAAAAATCAGTGGTGTATATTTCATTGCGTAGTTTTAGTTCGGCTTTGGATCGCAGCGACACCCATTGTGTATACTTACAATTGAAAAAAGAATCAGATGTTTTCAAGAAATGCCTCACAGCTGAGATCACCTGATTCTATTTGCTTCAGGGTTACACTCAATATCTATGAAAAAAAAAAACTTTAAACGGACTCTGATTTATGTCACTTGTAAGTATGCACAATTTCGACAACCTCAGTTCACTACGGTCAAATGATTGCGACGACGTTAACAAAAGATTTGCGATTGTCGGAAAAGCAAAAGAAAAGTTATCTGCAGAAAAAGCTTAAAATTTAAGTAAGTTTTTTAACGGGCTTATCATCAACAAAAACAAAACTATTTATTGTGAGGAATGAGGCACATACCACAATTTTGAAAGAGTCAGGTTCTAAATTCTTCAGCGATGCTATGTCCACTGAAAGCACTGCTTTTTTAATCCAGAGAAGCATCGTGGAGTTATTTCGAAGATGGAACGCCAATTACAGAGACCGTTGCAGGGGGTTGGTGTGCCTTCTTCACCTCAATGAGGTACCCTTCTATGCACTATTGAGATCATTGCTTCGCAAAGAGAAAGGACCTGGAAACTGGCTAGGATATATCGGAAAAGATGTTCAGATTTGAATGCTTCAATCTTTATACGCGGCATACATGGTGCGTCTGACTCGCGAGTAATTTATGTACGTGTTAACTCGCCTTCGACTACACACAGTTGAATCATTCAGAGTCATTCCAGGAGTCATGTCGGGGTAACTAACTCATATTTATTTTCACAAATACATCCAAACCGACTCGCGAGTCAGACGCACTGTGTATGCCGCCTATTAAGTTAACTAAATTATATGCTTTCAATTGGACTCCGTATACTAGTTCGTTAATGTAACTGCAAACATTAAATTTATTAATAATTTGGAACTTTTATTACCATGGGCGTCGCTACGTAGGGGAAGGGGGGGAGTGCTCGAACCTCCCCCCTTGACTTTGAATTTTACCTAATATGTAGGTATACAATCTTCGATTATTACCGCAGCGACCACAAAAATGCAGTTGCCAATATAGCAACTCAGTTGCCAGCATGCAGTTGCCATCTGTAAAACCATTTCAGCCAGTAGCCACCCAACTGAAGTTCGGTTGCCATAAGCCTAAGTCAGCTCAGCTCGATGTTCTGGTCACATAGATAAGTACACATTTTCATGAGTCTATCTCTTCTTATTCTGGTACTTACAAATATCGGGCCAAAGTTATAATACCATTTCATGCTCATGAAAAGTATAGTTTTCAGATTTCAAATCGGTGAAGTAGGTAACAAAATATAAATTTAAACATTTTCTTGACTTCTTCCCAGCGTATCTATTAGAATGTCATTTTCAAAAATGTCCTGCATTGCTTTGCCTTGTCATTCCATCTCAAACATATTAGGGGTATTCTCGAAGTCTTGCACGATGCACGGATTGCACGAAATGCAAAAATACTATTCCAAATTTCGAAGAGTACGAGAGCACCTCATTGCAAAGTGGTAGCATGCATGGGTAGCAAGCAGCGAAATTATGTATCAAATACAATAACAAGAGACAGCAAAAAAATGGAGTGAGCGAGATGAGAGGATTGAGAGAAATATGTAGCAATTCCAACAACAAAACAACTAGCGACAAACAAAATGCGACCCTGATTTATCTTGCTATGCTTTTTTGCAAAATATATACATGGGCTTCGACTTTGCATATTTTGCAGCGATAGGAAATGTTATTTCCCATGTATTTTGTTGTTGTGTGTTTGCAAGTTATGCAATCCGTGCAATCCGTGCTACGTGCAATGGCTTTGCAAGATTTGGAGAATACCCCTATTGTTATAGCATGGCATTTCTTCTTAGCTCAGCTGTTGTGTTTCTGCAGCATATTTTTAATACTGTTTACTCCTGCCTTGTATTAAAATGTATATAACAGGGGTGGGCAAAGCCGAGGCCGAAAAGAGCCACATCTAAGTTCTAAATGCTAAAAAGAGCCACTAAAAAAGAACAAGAAAAACAAAAATTTTATTTTTAAATAAAATTATTATTAGAAACGAAAAACATTAATTTTATTATTATTCTATTTTACGTAAGATAGATATAAAAAAAAATTCAAAAGATCCCTTTGGCGAGATTTTCAAAATCTGGTTTTAGGTCAGTTAAAGCCGTTCGTAACAATTATGTTAAATGTCAATAGGTACGTTCGTTTAAAATCTCCAGTAAAAAATGTCCAACAGCGAAATTCCGGCGAAATATAAGTTGCGTTTTTTTACTCATTTCCAGTAAAATCCAGTAAAAGTTTTTACGAATTTTCATGTTTTGGCGTTTTCGTACGCAAAACAAAAACTTGCAAAGTAGGGGAAATTGAGAGAGCGAAAAATGACAGCTGAAGTTGCAAGTTTTTACTGGATTTTACTGGATAAATTTTTACTTGTAAGAATTTGCCAGTACGAAAACCAGCTGATCGCATGTTGCTGGATGAAATTTAAACTAATAAGGAAACTGTTTGTGGCTTTAAATATAAAATATATTGTTTTATTAGGAATATGCTGCGAATAAACAACCAATTAATCAGCTGTTCATGAAACTTGCAAATTATTATTGGAAAAGCGTTCACGTACTTTTTTGTAAATTTTTTCTATGAGAGCGAATTCTTAGAAATTAAGTTACTGGAGAGTTGCTGGCAAGTTACTGGATAATTTGTAAAAAAACACAACTATAATCTGTTCTCTCACAAGAGAAAAATATCCAAAATAGTACGCGAACAGAAAATTTGCAGAAACTTGCAAGTTAGACGAACAGCTGATAGAAATTTTGTTTACATTAACAGGTCTATTCTGCACGTTACCGAAGATTTTGTGACCGGAAAAGTTTATTACCAAAAAATGTTACCGCTGGCAAATTACTGTGGGCTAAAATATATATTTATATGTACAATATGTGCGTATGTAAAATATGTATGTATATGTGTAATTTGTATGAAATATGTATTTTAAAAAGTAAAAAGAGCAAAAATGTTCTAAGCAAGGAGAAAGTAAAAAGAGCCGCACTTTGCTAAGCAAAGAGCCGCATTTGGCTCAAAGAGCCACGTTTGCCCACCGTTGGTATATAGATTTTTAATTAGATAATTGTTTAATAAATTTTACTATAGTAGGAGCTTGCAAAATTCGAAAAATCTTTTCCCGTATATACAATGTAAATAATAATGCCGAATATGTTGCATGTGTTCCTTTTGTTGACATGCATAAATTTGATGCATGATTTGATTTGAATTTATTCGGCAATGTCTCCATATATCACTTTCAAACATGTATAAGCGACATGATATAAACTGGCACTTGCATGATGTGTTACATGTCGCTTGGTTTGTAGTTCAGGCCTTTAGTATCTATATATGTGACCTGGTCTACGAAAAGGGAGCTTACGTGCGAAAACTAGTTTTCTGTGAAAAAGCTGTTAAAAGTAAGCAACTCGTTTCGTCAGTTTCTCATTATCTCGTTAATTGTTCTCCGCGCATTATTATTTTTGGCCCATAATACGTTTTTCTAGTGTATAATCATGTCTTTATAGCTTATAATTCAATGTATTTTGTTCATTACCAATAAATTATATTTTGTCGTATTTTCACTCTTCTTTCTCTACATTTTCTCTACAGTTTCGAATATAAAAAGCGGGAAAATGTGATTTTGTATTTCGAAACTTTATGGTGGAAAGTGTGTTCTAATATCTATTTGAAACACAAAAAATGATCACGGCTGTATTTTTTGCTGATATATTACATACATATGCTCCATTTAGTTAAGCAATATAAGAATGTTGTAGTATGTACCACAAAAACGTATATTTTCTATAAAAAATCATAACTCAGAAAAAAAACTCTTCTCTATTAGAGATTTAGGTTGATTGTAGTTCAAAGTGTCTCTTTCCCGGTAAAAAAGTTTGAGAGAAAAAAATACGCTTTTTGAGAAATTAAATTTATAAAAAAATTTGCACTTTTTGTTTATTGTTAAATAAAAAATTTTAAATAATGAAAATCAATAATAATAAATAAAAAAAATATAAAATATAAAAACATTAAAGCTTACAATTATTCAGCACTTCGAGTATTTTTCATCATTTCAATTTTTTAAGTGAAAATTACTGTTTACATTGTAGTATGTACCACAAAAACGTATATTTTCTATAGAAAATCATAACTGAAAAAAAAATCTTCGCTATTAGAGATTTGGGTTGATTGTAGTTCAAAGTGTCTCTTTCCCGGTAAAAAAGTTTGAGAGAAAAAAAATACACTTTTTGAGAAATTAAATTTATACAAAAATTTGCACTTTTTGTTTATTGTTAAATAAAAAATTTTAAATAATGAAAATCAAAATAATAATAAATAAAAAAAATATAAAATATAAAAACATTAAAACTTACAATTATTCAGCACTTCGAGTATTTTTCATCATTTCAATTTTTTAAGTGAAAATTACTGTTTACATTGTAGTATGTACCACAAAAACGTATATTTTCTATAAAAAATCATAACTCAGAAAAAAAAAATCTTCGCTATTAGAGATTTGGGTTGATTGTAGTTCAAAGTGTCTCTTTCCCGGTAAAAAAGTTTGAGAGAAAAAAAATACACTTTTTAAGAAATTAAATTTATAAAAAAAGTTGCACTTTTTGTTTATTGTTAAATAAAAAATTTTAAATAATGAAAATCAATAATTATATCATTCTATCTTGAAGTGACAAGAATTACTGACATTTGAGTAAAAACATTGTTGGAATCTATTAAATTTTGACAAAGTTATGGGCATTTTAAAAAAACATTCTCACTGTCAATTCGAATAATCGATTTTTGCCTGAAAAACAAAATCGCGTTTAATTCGGCCGAAAAAATTTTCCGAGCCAAAAGAAAAAATACGTGACTCATTATTTGGACCAACAAACAGTGTATTTGAGTTTGGTCGAAATTAAAAATCATGCTCGTACCTGACCGGTTGTCTGGAAATGGAAAGCATCTGCTATATTTTAGTAACTACTGAAGATTATTCACTCAAAATTGATATTTACAATAAGTTTTAGACGAAAAATAAGAATATTATAATCTTTTGGAAAATGAACGTAGCCACGCCCACTAATGGTTACATGTGTATAACTTGGTAACCGCTGCACCACTTTCTTTCAAACTTAGCACAGTTGTTAACCTTGGTACGGCATAGCAAGTCGCCGAAAATTTTTTAAATCGAACAATAACCACGCCCACATCCCATATAACGGTAATTTGGAGAAATACGAAATCTTCGATAAATCAGTAAATATTACAGCTAATTTATTCAAAATTGATGCTTGCAACAACTCTTTACCAAAAAATACGTTTATGATAAAATTTTGGAAAAGGGGCGTGGCACCGCCCACTTATGATCACATATATATATCTCGGTAACCGTTCTACCAATTTGTACCAAACTCGGTGTGGTTATTGTGCTTGCCACATAAAGCAAAACGTTGAAAATTATTGAAATTGGACTAAAATTGGGGCCGCTTTTCATATAACGGTAAATTTCAGAAATGCTTGAAACTGCAATATTTCGAAATTTAAGGACGCTACCCTGCAAGAACAGTGACCTTCATTTGACAAATCATTTGAGTGGCAAGACTGATAGAGATTTCTGTCAATGGCTACCTACAAGTTTCTATCCATTTCTAAAGCGCAGTGTGAAAAATGGTCTCTTTTTAACCAACGCAAAATTTGCAAATGTGTTAGTAAGATAAATGAGAATGTGTTAGTTTCCATCACACAATTCTTGTAGGGATAATTTACTCAAAATTGCTACACCCCGGATTACTATGTAGCGGTAGCTTTCGGAAAGGTGAAAATCACATATTTAATACTTGCGCCGGGCATTTAATGTTCGGCTCCGCCCGAACTTAGGCTTTCTTACTTGTTTCAAATACAAAGGATATGATCATTCTTTTTCGCTTTCTACCGTATTCGAAAAACTATATGTTTCAATGGACACATCGATTTGAATACATAATTTAGATTTAGATAATATTTTTGGCAATTTACTTGAGAAAAATAAAACATTTAGAGTATTGTTTGTATTTTCGTCGATTTTAAATTTGCTACCCCAAAATAATTGATATCAAATAAAACACCTCTTTAAGGTAAAATTTTCGAGTGACGAAAGCTGAACTAGAAACACAAAATTTATGATATCAATTTCGTGACGAAAATTATACGCATTTTTTAACTGCCTTTGAAACGTACGGAAAATCTTTTATTATTTATTTGGAACGTTGCAAAATTCCGTTTACAAAAAATAAAAGACAGAACTTTTTCAACGATTCGTATGAATAAAAAAGATTTTCCGTACGTTTCAAAGGCAGTTAAAAAATGCGTATAATTTTCGTCACGAAATTGATATCATAAATTTTGTGTTTCTAGTTCAGCTTTCGTCACTCGAAAATTTTACCCCAAAGAGGTGTTTTATTTGATATTTAATACTTCTATATTGGCAGTAAGCTATCTGCGCAATGTGTTTGGATTCAGCCAAGGCGAATAGATATAAGGTGGTATCGATTGAACAAATACAACAATTACTTGTATTTTGTTTTTGCTTTTAGCGGGCCATTGTCAAATTTCAGCTATTCTTCCCCGAATGAAAAAGGGCGACAGAAAATGCAAACACTCTCACGTTTTCACTCACTCACTAACGAAATTCAAAATTTTGACAATCAAACGCTACTCACAGCTGATGAAACAACACCACCTTATATAAATTCGCCTTGGATTCAGCAATCAAAGGGAGATAGTTTTGAGCCAAATGTACGTTTTGCGCATGCGCAGGTTTTCCATGTATTATTATCCGTGAATATATGTGAAAAACACATTCAAGCGAATTTGACGTATCCTCAGTAGCGCTTGAAAATAAATTTGAAGGGGATTATTTTACTGTGGGGTGGTTATGCCCATTTGTAAAACTATAGGTCCCTCCGCTTTGTGTGACAACATCAAGGCGCACGCCACAAGTCGGAGGAGATTGCCCGGCCAAACACTAACATATGTGTAAGCGCCAATCTATTATATTTATTATTATTAAAATCTTATTTTAAAGCTAGCTGGAAATTAAAAACCCGGTTTGAAAATTTTGAAAATAATTACCAATGTATTATTTTAGAATTTTTAACTCAAACAAATATCTCCATTTTTCACTGAGTATAGATCTACGCACTATTTAGTTAAAAAGGAATAAATAATATTAATTCGATCAAAATTGTAGTGATCTTTATATAATATTCGCAATGTTCATTTGAAATATTTTTTGGTTATTTTTTTTATAAAAGTAGAGCTCACTATCTAACAAAAAACTATGCAAATGCGAATTCCAAACTTTGTGAAAAAAATTAGAAGAAAAAAACTAATAAATTTTTATTAGAATTGCAAGCTTTTGTCAATGTTACTGTGGCTTATTAACATTTTATTTTTAATATTTTTATTTAGCTTTGTACCACGATTGTTTATTAGGAAAAATTTAAAAAGCAACAAAGTCTAAGCGGTAGAAGCTATAGCAGCTATTTCGGAGATCACCACATCTCCTCATCAGACTTCTTTTTTCTAGACTTCAGCAGGGATCGAACCTGCGTAATCGATGTTCAAAGTCAGAAGCGTTAACCACTGAGCTATGTACAGCCTGTAAACTCTTGTTGCTAATTCATTTTCCTTATTCAACCAACTACTATCAAGTGCAGCTGATTTTCCGCTATTTAACCTATCTCTATCTCTACCGCTTAGACTTTGTTGCTTGTACAATTTTTCCTAATAAACAATCGTGGTACAGAACTCAATAAAAATATCAAAAATAAAATGTTAATAAGCCACAATAACATTGACAAATACATAGCTTAGGAGAACCTGCCTGTAACTATACAAGAAAGCAAATAAGCAAATGGGTCTATAGAACTGACAACAACAACCACGCTGTCGAGTTTAAATAGCGGCAAATCAGCTGCACTTGATAGTAGTTGGTTGAATAAGGAAAATGAATTAGCAACAAGAGTTTACGGGATGTACATAGCTCAGTGGTTAACGCTTCTGACTTTGAACATCGAATTCGCAGGTTCGAT
>NW_016157577.1:72235-90001 GCF_001687245.7 Rhagoletis zephyria | reverse complement strand
AGAGCCTGCCTGTAACTATACAATAAAGCAAATAAACAAATGGCTGTATAGAACTGACAACAACAACCACGCTGTCGAGTTTAAATAGCGGCATATCAGCTGCACTTGATAGCAGAGTATTGAATAAGGAAAATGAATTAGCAACAAGAGTTTACGGGATGTACATAGCTCAGTGGTTAACGCTTCTGACTTTGAACATCGAATTCGCAGGTTCGATCCCTGCTGAAGTCTAGAAAAAAGAAGTCTGATGAGGAGATGTGGTGATCTCCGAAATAGTGCTATAACTTCTACCGCTTAGACTTTGTTGCTTTTTCAATTTTTCCTAATAAACAATCGTGGTACAAAGCTCAATAAAAATATTAAAAATAAAATGTTAACAAGCCACAATAACATTGACAAATACATAGTTTAGGAAGAGCCTGCCTGAAACTATACAAAAAAGCAAATAAGCAAATGGATGTATAGAATTGACAACAACAACCACGCTGTCGAGTTTAAATAGCGGCAAATCAGCTGCACTTGATAGCAGAGTTGTGAAAAATGCATTAATTTTTTAATGCATTAAGGGTATTTAAAGCAATAATGTTAATGTAAAAAATTAATGCATTAATTTATGAAATTTAATGCTAATGAATATTTCCATGCTTTAATTCTGAAAAATGTAATGCTAATGAAATTTTTTTTTCATTAAATTATCCAAGCTAATCCTAATGAAAAAATTTTAATGCACTAAAATGTTTAATACTTTGGCTCGTTTGCATTATTAAAAACCATAAAANTACGTCTTTTAAAAAATAAAAAAAATTTTCGCCAGAGATTCGAACCGGGGTGCTCAGTTTTGTTAGGCGAATACTCTCTCTATGTGCCATTGCCGCACATGAAATTTCATTTACTAAGGGCGTACATATCATTAAATCGTTAATAGTAACCGTTAGAGATGAGTCGGGGACTAATAGATCTCCAATTATACCCGTAAGGGATGAGTCGAGACTAATTGATCCCCAATAATACGCGGATGAGACTAGTTGCGACTAAATAATGCCCAATTGTACCCGATTGAGAGTAATCTCGGAATACTCTCTTTAGAGATTAGTCGCACAATTTTTTGCAGGAAAGCCACAATACCATTGACAAATACATACATAGTTTAGGAAGAGCCTGCCTGTAACTATACAATAAAGCAAATAAACAAATGGCTGTATAGAACTGACAACAACAACCACGCTGTCGAGTTTAAATAGCGGCAAATCAGCTGCACTTGATAGCAGAGTTGTGAAAAATGCATTAATTTTTTAATGCATTAAGGGTATTTAAAGCAATAATGTTAATGTAAAAAATTAATGCATTAATTTATGAAATTTAATGCTAATGAATATTTCAATGCATTAATTCTGAAAAATGTAATGCTAATGAAATTTTTTTTTTCATTACATTATCCAAATTTACATTAAAAAAATTTTAATGCACTAAAATGTTTAATATTTCTGCTCGTTTGCATTATTAAAAACCATAAAATTTTTTTTCTAGTAAAATTTAAATAACCTCTTTTGGAAGGACTTGGAATAATTACTAATACTTTTTCAGCTTCATTATATTATGTGTATTTGTAGAAAAATTCTTCTAAACATTGTTAGATGTTTTATGAAAATGAAAGCCAATGTGCATGCAACGCAGAGTGCTTTTGTACATTTTTATGTTGATTGTTGATACATACCGATTACATATATTAAGTATGAGCCAAAAACGGACAGATAGCCAGTTTAGCAGCGCATGTACACGACTGAGGACCTACTCTGATCTAAATCAATCAAAAAACGTTTTTTAGTTCCATTTGACAATGTGATTTTACCTATTTGACGACAAATGCCATTGAACTTGACATAGTGAAAACTAGCCTTAACGTCCGTCACTATCTTTTTTGTCCTTAAAATTCTACCCTCAACGTCAGCAAAGATTTTTTACTTCAAAATAAAATTAGTTAATGGGTTTTTAATGGTTGTTATAATTTTTATGCAATAAATTATTTCAATAGCATTCATTTAAACATTTTAATGTTAATACGAAAAAAAATCATTAGCATTATTTCTTCGGAATTAATGCATTGAAATTTTAATTTACATTAAATATCAAAAATTAATGCAATAATCTTTTTCATTTACAATAAAATGCTACGCACTAAAAACTGTAATGCATTTTTCACAATAAGGATGAATAAGGAATAAATAAAATAAAATAAAAACTTTTTAATATAAAACACTTTTATAAATGGACTAAAAAGTAGAAAATAATATTTATCAGTCCCACAGAATTTGTTTTGATAACTTTTGATTTTGAAATTTTAGCAAAAGGCATTATAAACACTAATGACATTGAAAACGAAAAACGTGGAGCGCATGCAGTACAAAGTATTCGATTTCACTGACAATAGTCAAACTACATAACATTCTACAGCGAAAGTACAAATTTGAGATCGATTTTAAGCGATCGTTATTCATATGCCCACATACATACATATGTTACTTTTCATATCAATTCAAGTGTATTACATACATGCGCCCCATGCTTTTCATTTTCAATGTCATTAAATGTTTATATTGACTTTTGCCAAAATTTCAAAATCAAAAGTTATCAAAACAAATTCTGTGGGACTGAGAAATATTATTTCTACTTTATAGTCCATTTATAAAAGCGTTGTATATTAAAATATTTATTTATATTTTTTTTATTTTCTACTTTTTAGTCTTGTCTGTACAAAATTTTGCAATAGATATTAAAATAATTCAACTTACAGTGAAAGAGAACAGAAGACTATGCAAGCACAATTTTGTTTGCTTACATTTAGTATAAACATACATATGTACATACACACATATAGCAGCAGTTTATTTCATTTAAAGAAATGGCGTGTCGTCCATTTCGGANTTTTTGTCCTTAAAATTCTACCCTCAACGTCAGCAAAGATTTTTTACTTCAAAATAAAATTAGTTAATGGGTTTTTAATGGTTGTTATAATTTTTATGCAATAAATTATTTCAATAGCATTCATTTAAACATTTTAATGTTAATACGAAAAAAAATCATTAGCATTATTTCTTCGGAATTAATGCATTGAAATTTTAATTTACATTAAATATCAAAAATTAATGCAATAATCTTTTTCATTTACAATAAAATGCTACGCACTAAAAACTGTAATGCATTTTTCACAATAAGGATGAATAAGGAATAAATAAAATAAAATAAAAACTTTTTAATATAAAACACTTTTATAAATGGACTAAAAAGTAGAAAATAATATTTATCAGTCCCACAGAATTTGTTTTGATAACTTTTGATTTTGAAATTTTAGCAAAAGGCATTATAAACACTAATGACATTGAAAACGAAAAACGTGGAGCGCATGCAGTACAAAGTATTCGATTTCACTGACAATAGTCAAACTACATAACATTCTACAGCGAAAGTACAAATTTGAGATCGATTTTAAGCGATCGTTATTCATATGCCCACATACATACATATGTTACTTTTCATATCAATTCAAGTGTATTACATACATGCGCCCCATGCTTTTCATTTTCAATGTCATTAAATGTTTATATTGACTTTTGCCAAAATTTCAAAATCAAAAGTTATCAAAACAAATTCTGTGGGACTGAGAAATATTATTTCTACTTTATAGTCCATTTATAAAAGCGTTGTATATTAAAATATTTATTTATATTTTTTTTATTTTCTACTTTTTAGTCTTGTCTGTACAAAATTTTGCAATAGATATTAAAATAATTCAACTTACAGTGAAAGAGAACAGAAGACTATGCAAGCACAATTTTGTTTGCTTACATTTAGTATAAACATACATATGTGCATACACACATATAGCAGCAGTTTATTTCATTTAAAGAAATGGCGTGTCGTCCATTTCGGATGTGACGTATATAAATAGTGCATATATTTAGGCGCAATATTTAACTTCTTCTGGCGGGGCGACATCTAGAGTCTTCTTCTCCCTCATACTATGCCTACAACGAGGTTGATATCTAGACTAGGTTGATATCTAGAATTTTCCATAAATAGCTTTGCTACATTTATAGCAGGTGCATTCTTTTGCAACCGAGCTACAAAAGAACACTCGCTTAAATGACGAAATACACGCAAAGCAACAACACAAACTCGGCTATTTATCCGAGAGAAGATAATCTGACGTTCAAAATTTATATAGATGTGTAATGCGATCAAGCATACATGTTGCAACCCTACAAATCACCTTATATGAATTCACCTAAGGTAATAGATTACAAATATAAATTTTCGATATTGATTCAACCCTGTTGTATCGGCGAAAGCAGCTAACTTTAAGTTTTTTAGTGAAAAAAAAATTAGCGGCATTATTGCGCGTTACTTCAACCCGACTAGTTGAGTTTCATTTAAACTTATATTTTTGGGCAACTGCTGGCTACCAGCGTTGGCCGGCAACAGAGCCGGCGGAGCACCAGGGCCAGCAATTGCAGCAGCACTGCCTAATACGACAGCGTCGAGGGAGCGCTAGGGCTCCCAGCAAGAGCGGGCGTTGGCCGGCAACAGAGCCGGAGGAGCAACAGGGGAACCTCGACATGGCGACCAAAAGAAAGGCCAAGGCCTTGTTAATATAAAAGCGAAAACTAATCTTTTTTACACAAAAAAAAATTGTTTGAACTACATTTAAATCAGCGGCAATGCAAAATTTTAAATAAAATCGAACTATTTAATCAACGAAATGGTGGTGGTGAAATAAATACGAAAAAAAAGCAAAAAAAAATAATTATAAAAACGTTAAAAGCAATACAAAAAAATTTCTTAAACTCACAGAATTATGTGACGATACACAAACGAAAATGAACTCACACTAAAAAGAAAGGAAACATGCGGTGAGGGTCAAGTTAAAACAAAGAATTAAAATATTAAAAAACTTTCAAAAAACCACAAAAAAAATAACATAAAGCTACAAAAAAAGCGGTGGTACCAAAATTTTATAATTTTGTGAACTATACAAACATCAATGGCTTNTATACACCCGTTTCCTAACGGCGCATAAAAACCACGCCACTAAAAATGCCAAAAACCGCAACTCCGTTACAAAATATACATACGTATACCGTTGGCATTGTACAGTAACTCCACGCCAACTAGCAACTCATTCATATCGCTGAGCAGGGTGCGATAGCAGCGTGGTAACAAACAACAACAGCTAAAACCAGGACAACACATCTTTACTTGGCAAGACAGCNAAAAAGGTGAAAACGTTTAAAACTGTATAAAAGCTAACGTGGGCGTAAAAGCCNCAGCTCTACATGGCAACTAATACGAGCAACGGTACGCAGGAAGGTGACTTCGTGGGACCTGATGGTATGAACATACATACATATGTACTTAACACTTTACTATGTCTATTTTTAAATTACATACAATTGTATACTAAATCCTAATATTTGGATACAACAAAAAAAAAAATTTATTCTTATACTTATGTATATAATTACACTCATACAGTTACAAAATTAAAATGTTCAATATATATATACTTTATCATACACATATGTACATTAGACTGCATCACTCCCCATACAAAAAAAATCGGTACTATTTTTCCATTGGAATTATAAAATCTATTCTATTCTAAGACGTCCACCAAAATATTTCGAACAAATATTAAGATTTAAGTGAGCTGGACCGATTTGAAAATACCTCCAAAAATCGAGTTTTTTATGAATAAAAATAGTTTCTTAAAGATTTTTTTTGAAAAAATCCCCTCAATGGTAAAACGGTTTAAGCTTAAAATATTTGCATAAAAATATTTAATCAAAATTAAAAAAAAAATTGAACGGAATCGTAATGATGAGATTTTTGATGTTGTTTTTTAACTTTTTTCAAAGATTGGTTTTGGGAAAACTTGAATAACTGAACCTAAGCTCTTCCGATTTAAACTTAAGAGGTGTCATTGGAAATGTATTTTCTCAGCCTTTTTATTTCATTGCTAATAAACTCATTCAAAGGATGGAAGAGAAAGGTAGGATGAACGAACGTCATTCAAAGTTGAATAAAGATGTGTTGGTATTCGAAAAAACAAGATGGGAAACGAATGACGTTTTTTGGCCCGAAATACAAACAGTGTGGAAATACCTTTCTACTGAGATCCCATAAGTCTAAATCGGAACATTTTTGGCCCAGTTATTCAAGTTTTTCGTAAACCAATCTTTGAAAAAAGTAAAAAAACAGCATCAAAAATCTCATTCTTACGATTCCGTTGAAAAGATTTTTAAATATTTTTATGCAGATTTTTTAAGCTTAATCTAGTTTGTGATCTGAGGGGACTTTTTTCAAAAAGTTCTTTAAGAAACTATTTTTATTCATAAAAAACTTCATTTTTGGAGGTATTTTCAAATCGGTCCAGCTCGCTTAACTCTTAATATTTTTCCGAAATATTTTGGTGGACGTCTTAAAATATAATAAATTTTGTAATCCCGGTGGAAAAACCGCAACTTTTTTGGTGATGCAGTCTAATGTACATACTTGTTTTACTGTTTCTAATGGAATTTCTGAACTACAGTCGCGTGCAAATCATTGGTACCAAACCAACTTTCCTTTTTTTCAATTGTTCTATAACTTAAACTTTTTCGGACCTACATACATTTTTGAATACAAAAAACATTTCACTTACATTTTGGAATTGTATTAGCGTGTAAAATGTTGCCACGCAACTTTTCTTAAAATTAAATTACAATTTTAAAATTTTTTAATAAACAGTGCCTTGCAAAGTGGTTAACGAAAACTTTTCCAAAACATTTAATTCAAAATTTTGATATTATCAGTCAAAAATTTTTTTTTCTTCTGTGCTTCGCCGAGTGAGTGCTGGAAACTTTTTTTAAAAATCGAAATCACCGATACATGTTTTTCTTATAAACCAGACCGTGCTATCAGATTGCTACGTTTACAACTTTTTTTATTTAAACAAAAATTAATGCCGATTGAATGCCAATTGTGAAAATTTTACTGTGCCTATAGTTGCGTACAAAATCAACATCTGTTTGCCATAATTTAAAGAAATCAAAATTTTTTTTTGTTAATATTTATGCCGGGTTTGTCAAATGCCAGATTTTGATACTGCATTTAAAGATTTGCGTACTGATTTTGCAAAAGTTACAAAACGTGTGTTACAAAGTCGTCCTATCTCAACAAAAGAGGGCAAGCTAGAGGAATATAAAGAATCTTTAATAAAAAGTTATAACTACATTTTAATACTAGTAAATTCGCACTTCAATCAAAGGGTTAAGCCAAAGTCATTAATGAGAGAAAAGCTACTTAAGTGTTTTTATAAAATTGGTTGCAAAATAAAAGTACCAGAAGATTTCGACGAATTAATTACAGAAAACGTTTTGTATTCGGACGCAGATTCCGACGAAGAATTTGCTGACGTACGTTCAACTGGCACCCTTGAAGTTTATAGTATTAAAAAAGAGTCGTTCCTTGTCTTTTCTGGAAGATTTTTTGGGATTCGACGACCCTCCTTACGTAACCACTAGCTCACCAAATATTAACTTCTTTCAAAATACCATCGCAAAAATAGCAACACCTGAGCAAAAGAAATCATTTATAAGTGTATGCGCCTCGATTATAAGGGAAAATTATAGTGGTGACCCGCTATCACTTGCCTCTTTTATTGATAAAATTACCCTTATTGAAGAATTGTCAGACGAAAGCCTCACTACAACATTTATTGCATTTTTGAAATCCAAACTTGAAGGTAAAGCTCGCGAGTCCCTACCAACGCAAATAAGCTCAGTTAGTCAAATTAAAGAAGCGCTGTCAAACAAAATAAAACCAGACAACTCGAAAGTTGTCGCTGGTAAAATTTCAGCTTTGAAAGTGCATAACAACAATTATTCAGATTTTGCGAAACAGGTAGAGGAGCTCGCAGATTCCCTGGAGCGTTCGCTTATTATTGAAGGAATGACACAAGCGAAAGCTCACGAGATGGCAGTTGAGCAAACAATAAATGTTTGTAGGCTCAACAGCCGTTCAGATATGGTAAAGTCAATACTAGCGTCATCAACCTTCGGCGACTCGAAAGATGTTGTAGCGAGGACGATTGTGGAGCACGACAATATAATACAAGAGCGGCAGGTGTTGGCTTTTAGGTCACGTCCCAAACGGACAAATAATTTTCGAGGAGGTTATAGAGGCAGCAATAACTACAGATATCACAATAACAATTTTAGGTTTAACGGCAATTCAAATAGGCACAGCGGCAATACTAGCTATCGAAACAACAATCAGAATAGGAATAATAATTTCAGTAATAGACGAAATAACTACAATAATAGTAACAACAGTCAGGCTTCAAGCAGTAGAAATACACGAAATTCTGCCAATGTTCGGACTTTAGACGCCGAGGCCCCTCAGGCGCGAACACTGGGGGAGCTAGACTTGAACAATTAACAACTTTTACAGAAGAAAAATCCATTTACTGCCTAAATCTCAACTATTCTGATTTCATTGAAATAAATTGTAGTGATTCTCACAAACAATGCACTTTTTTAGTAGACTCTCAAGCAGACATTTCCCTTATAAAATTTTCCAGCCTAACAAGCAAATCGGTAATAAACAGCAATAACATTATTAATATCACGGGCGTAACATCAGAAACGGTCTAAACCTTGGGCAAAATAAATACAAATTTGGTAGTATCAGACATCTTTATTCCGCACACTCTTCACGTTGTAAATGACAGCTCTAACATTCCTTCGGACGGCATACTCGGAAAAGACTTTTTAAAAATAAACAAATGCATAATCAATTATGCAAACGATAGCATAACCATCGGTTTGGGAACAGAAAGGATCAGCGTTTCAATTTTGCACGGTACTACTACCGACAACTTAGTAATTCCACCTAGATGCGAAGTTTTTCGGTTATTTAATTTGGGTAAATCCAAAAACGCAGTTTTTGTAGACGCTCAGGAAGTTTGTAGTAGTGTTTTTACAGCGAAATGTATCGTTGACACGAAAAACCCGATACTAAAACTAATAAACACTACTGACGAAGTAAAATACGTCAGAAATTTCAATATTCAAACCGAAGACATAACAAACTTCAGCGTTTATAAAATTAACGAAACCACATCTGATCCGAAACGCATCATAGAACTAAAATCGTTTTTAGAAAAACAAGTACCCAATTATGCTAAAAATAAATTGCTTGAGCAAAGAGCTCAAAATATTCCGACGTATTTGCCTTAAAATCCGACCTTATGACTCTGAACAACTTTTACGAACAAAAATTGAGACTGACAGACAAAACACCAGTTTACATAAAAAACTACAGATTGTCATATTCACAACGCGAAGAGATAAACAAACAAGTCGATAATTTATTGAAAAACAATTTAATAGAGGAAAGCTTCTCCAACTATAACAGTCCTCTAATTTTAGTACCGAAAAAAGATCCAACAGGTCAAAAATCGTACCGTATGTGCGTAGACTTTAGAGCAGTAAACAAATAACTAATTGCAGACAAATTTCCGTTAGCACGTATAGACGACATTTTAGATAACCTTGGAAGAGCAAAATATTTTTGAACTCTGGATCTTTATTCTGGTTTTCACCAAATTCCGTTACATAAAAATTCTAGAGATATTACATCTTTTAGCACTGATCGCGGAGCTTTCCGTTGGAAGGTTTTGCCTTTTGGCCTTAATGTAGCACCTAACTCGTTTTCAAGAATGATGTCTATAGCATTTTCCGGTATTTCACCTAATCAAGCTTTTATGTATGTCGACGATGTAATAGTTATTGGATGCAGTGATGCGCACCATTTTAAAAATCTAGAAAAAGTGTTCGAAACTTGCAGAAAGTTCAACTTGCGACTTAACCCAGATAAGTGTAATTTTCTACGATCTGAGGTAACTTTCTTAGGACACAAGTGCTCATCTAGAGGTCTACTGCCAGATGATACAAAAATAGAAGCCATTAAAAAGAACACAAAGCCATGCGATAAAGATGCAGTGCGTAGNATGACTCTGAACAACTTTTACGAACAAAAATTGAGACTGACAGACAAAACACCAGTTTACATAAAAAACTACAGATTGTCATATTCACAACGCGAAGAGATAAACAAACAAGTCGATAATTTATTGAAAAACAATTTAATAGAGGAAAGCTTCTCCAACTATAACAGTCCTCTAATTTTAGTACCGAAAAAAGATCCAACAGGTCAAAAATCGTACCGTATGTGCGTAGACTTTAGAGCAGTAAACAAATAACTAATTGCAGACAAATTTCCGTTAGCACGTATAGACGACATTTTAGATAACCTTGGAAGAGCAAAATATTTTTGAACTCTGGATCTTTATTCTGGTTTTCACCAAATTCCGTTACATAAAAATTCTAGAGATATTACATCTTTTAGCACTGATCGCGGAGCTTTCCGTTGGAAGGTTTTGCCTTTTGGCCTTAATGTAGCACCTAACTCGTTTTCAAGAATGATGTCTATAGCATTTTCCGGTATTTCACCTAATCAAGCTTTTATGTATGTCGACGATGTAATAGTTATTGGATGCAGTGATGCGCACCATTTTAAAAATCTAGAAAAAGTGTTCGAAACTTGCAGAAAGTTCAACTTGCGACTTAACCCAGATAAGTGTAATTTTCTACGATCTGAGGTAACTTTCTTAGGACACAAGTGCTCATCTAGAGGTCTACTGCCAGATGATACAAAAATAGAAGCCATTAAAAAGAACACAAAGCCATGCGATAAAGATGCAGTGCGTAGATTCGTGGCGTTTGCAAACTATTATAGATGGTTTATACCTGACTTTGCTTCTCTGGCAGCACCCTTAAATCGTTTGAGCATAAAAAATTTAGAATTTAAATGGGATAACTCCTGTGAGCAAGCTTTTGAAAAACTTAAATCCTCTTTAATGTCTTCTAAACTTTTACAGTATCCTGACTTTAGCAAAGAATTCATAATTACAGTCGACGCATCTAAAACCGGATGCGGTGCAATTTTAAGCCAAAAACCACAACGGCAATGACTTACCTATTTGTTTTGCTTATAAGGCTTTCAATAAAGTAGAACAAAAAAAGGCAATTATCGAACTCGAACTTCTAGCAATATATTTCGCAATCAAGCAATTTCGACCATACGTTTATGGCACACACTTTACTGTAAAATCTGATTACCGACCATTAGTTTACCTTTTTAATATGAAAGACCCTTCGTCAAAACTCTCGCGAATAAGACTGGAACTTTCGGAATACAATTTTACAACACAATATATAAAAGGCAAAACAAACGTTGGGGCGGATGCACTATCACGAATCACAATTGACGAACTTAAAGACACAACAAAACATATTTTAGCAGTAAAAACTAGATCGATGACAAAACAAAACGTAGAAATGCAACCACAGCACAAAGAAAATCACACAAATACTCCACAGTACAAGTTTACGACAAATTTTCTTACAATTTTTCAAAAAAAATTCCACGGATAAAAACCCAAATTCTTCTTCTTCTTATTTGGCGCTGTAACCGCCTAAGCGATTTTGGCCGAGTCCAAAACAGCAGGCCAGACATATCTCTTCTGTGCTAACTGACGCCAATTGAAAATGCCAAGTGAAGCCAAGTCCTTCTCCACCTGGTCTTTCCAACGCAGAGAAGGCCTTCCTCTTCCTCTGTTCCCAGCATCGCGGCCCGCGTTGAATATTTTCAGAGCAGGAGCGTTTCTGTCCATCCGAACGACATGGCCAAGCCAGCGGAGCCGCTGAATTTTAATTCGCTGCACTATGTCTATATCGTTGTAAAGCTCATACAGCTCATCGTTAAATCGTCTGCGATATTCGCCATCACCAACGCGTAAAGGTCCGTAAATCTTTCGCAGAATCTTTCTCTCGAAAACTCCCCGCCACGTTAAAACCCCGCCCAATGAAAAATTCCAACAAGCTCTTTGCTCAAGCAATTTATTTTTAGCATAATTGGGTACTTGTTTTTCTAAAAACGATTTTAGTTCTATGATGCGTTTCGGATCAGATGTGGTTTCGTTAATTTTATAAACGCTGAAGTTTGTTATGTCTTCGGTTTGAATATTGAAATTTCTGACGTATTTTACTTCGTCAGTAGTGTTTATTAGTTTTAGTGTCGGGTTTTTCGTGTCAACGATACATTTCGCTGTAAAAACACTACTACAAACTTCCTGAGCGTCTACAAAAACTGCGTTTTTGGATTTACCCAAATTAAATAACCGAAAAACTTCGCATCTAGGTGGAATTACTAAGTTGTCGGTAGTAGTACCGTGCAAAATTGAAACGCTGATCCTTTCTGTTCCCAAACCGATGGTTATGCTATCGTTTGCATAATTGATTATGCATTTGTTTATTTTTAAAAAGTCTTTTCCGAGTATGCCGTCCGAAGGAATGTTAGAGCTGTCATTTACAACGTGAAGAGTGTGCGGAATAAAGATGTCTGATACTACCAAATTTGTATTTATTTTGCCCAAGGTTTGGACCGTTTCTGATGTTACGCCCGTGATATTAATAATGTTATTGCTGTTTATTACCGATTTGCTTGTTAGGCTGGAAAATTTTATAAGGGAAATGTCTGCTTGAGAGTCTACTAAAAAAGTGCATTGTTTGTGAGAATCACTACAATTTATTTCAATGAAATCAGAATAGTTGAGATTTAGGCAGTAAATGGATTTTTCTTCTGTAAAAGTTGTTAATTGTTCAAGTCTAGCTCCCCCAGTGTTCGCGCCTGAGGGGCCTCGGCGTCTAAAGTCCGAACATTGGCAGAATTTCGTGTATTTCTACTGCTTGAAGCCTGACTGTTGTTACTATTATTGTAGTTATTTCGTCTATTACTGAAATTATTATTCCTATTCTGATTGTTGTTTCGATAGCTAGTATTGCCGCTGTGCCTATTTGAATTGCCGTTAAACCTAAAATTGTTATTGTGATATCTGTAGTTATTGCTGCCTCTATAACCTCCTCGAAAATTATTTGTCCGTTTGGGACGTGACCTAAAAGCCAACACCTGCCGCTCTTGTATTATATTGTCGTGCTCCACAATCGTCCTCGCTACAACATCTTTCGAGTCGCCGAAGGTTGATGACGCTAGTATTGACTTTACCATATCTGAACGGCTGTTGAGCCTACAAACATTTATTGTTTGCTCAACTGCCATCTCGTGAGCTTTCGCTTGTGTCATTCCTTCAATAATAAGCGAACGCTCCAGGGAATCGGCGAGCTCCTCTACCTGTTTCGCAAAATCTGAATAATTGTTGTTATGCACTTTCAAAGCTGAAATTTTACCAGCGACAACTTTCGAGTTGTCTGGTTTTATTTTGTTTGACAGCGCTTCTTTAATTTGACTAACTGAGCTTATTTGCGTTGGTAGGGACTCGCGAGCTTTACCTTCAAGTTTGGATTTCAAAAATGCAATAAATGTTGTAGTGAGGCTTTCGTCTGACAATTCTTCAATAAGGGTAATTTTATCAATAAAAGAGGCAAGTGATAGCGGGTCACCACTATAATTTTCCCTTATAATCGAGGCGCATACACTTATAAATGATTTCTTTTGCTCAGGTGTTGCTATTTTTGCGATGGTATTTTGAAAGAAGTTAATATTTGGTGAGCTAGTGGTTACGTAAGGAGGGTCGTCGAATCCCAAAAAATCTTCCAGAAAAGACAAGGAACGACTCTTTTTTAATACTATAAACTTCAAGGGTGCCAGTTGAACGTACGTCAGCAAATTCTTCGTCGGAATCTGCGTCCGAATACAAAACGTTTTCTGTAATTAATTCGTCGAAATCTTCTGGTACTTTTATTTTGCAACCAATTTTATAAAAACACTTAAGTAGCTTTTCTCTCATTAATGACTTTGGCTTAACCCTTTGATTGAAGTGCGAATTTACTAGTATTAAAATGTAGTTATAACTTTTTATTAAAGATTCTTTATATTCCTCTAGCTTGCCCTCTTTTGTTGAGATAGGACGACTTTGTAACACACGTTTTGTAACTTTTGCAAAATCAGTACGCAAATCTTTAAATGCAGTATCAAAATCTGGCATTTGACAAACCCGGCATAAATATTAACAAAAAAAAATTTTGATTTCTTTAAATTATGGCAAACAGATGTTGATTTTGTACGCAACTATAGGCACAGTAAAATTTTCACAATTGGCATTCAATCGGCATTAATTTTTGTTTAAATAAAAAAAGTTGTAAACGTAGCAATCTGATAGC
Source organism: Rhagoletis zephyria (assembly GCF_001687245.7). Taxonomy (NCBI): domain Eukaryota; kingdom Metazoa; phylum Arthropoda; class Insecta; order Diptera; family Tephritidae; genus Rhagoletis; species Rhagoletis zephyria. The sequence continues at coordinate 75,722 of NW_016157577.1, read as the reverse complement.
ACGGTCTGGTTTATAAGAAAAACATGTATCGGTGATTTCGATTTTTAAAAAAAGTTTCCAGCACTCACTCGGCGAAGCACAGAAGAAAAAAAAATTTTTGACTGATAATATCAAAATTTTGAATTAAATGTTTTGGAAAAGTTTTCGTTAACCACTTTGCAAGGCACTGTTTATTAAAAAATTTTAAAATTGTAATTTAATTTTAAGAAAAGTTGCGTGGCAACATTTTACACGCTAATACAATTCCAAAATGTAAGTGAAATGTTTTTTGTATTAAAAAATGTATGTAGGTCCGAAAAAGTTTAAGTTATAGAACAATTGAAAAAAAAGGAAAGTTGGTTTGGTACCAATGATTTGCACGCGACTGTAGTTCAGAAATTCCATTAGAAACAGTAAAACAAGTATGTACATTAGACTGCATCACCAAAAAAGTTGCGGTTTTTCCACCGGGATTACAAAATTTATTATATTTTAAGACGTCCACCAAAATATTTCGGAAAAATATTAAGAGTTAAGCGAGCTGGACCGATTTGAAAATACCTCCAAAAATGAAGTTTTTTATGAATAAAAATAGTTTCTTAAAGAACTTTTTGAAAAAAGTCCCCTCAGATCACAAACTAGATTAAGCTTAAAAAATCTGCATAAAAATATTTAAAAATCTTTTCAACGGAATCGTAAGAATGAGATTTTTGATGGTGTTTTTTTACTTTTTTCAAAGATTGGTTTACGAAAAACTTGAATAACTGGGCCAAAAATGTTCCGATTTAGACTTATGGGATCTCAGTAGAAAGGTATTTCCACACTGTTTGTATTTCGGGCCAAAAAACGTCATTCGTTTCCCATCTTGTTTTTTCGAATACCAACACATCTTTATTCAACTTTGAATGACGTTCGTTCATCCTACCTTTCTCTTCCATCCTTTGAATGAGTTTATTAGCAATGAAATAAAAAGGGTGAGAAAATACATTTCCAATGACACCTCTTAAGTCTAAATCGGAAGAGCTTAGGTTCAGTTATTCAAGTTTTCCCTATACCAATCTTTGAAAAAAGTTAAAAAACAACATCAAAAATCTCATCATTACGATTCCGTTCAATTTTTTTTTAAATTTTGATTAAATATTTTTATGCAAATATTTTAAGCTTAAACCGTTTTACCATTGAGGGGATTTTTTCAAAAAAAATCTTTAAGAAACTATTTTTATTCATAAAAAACTCGATTTTTGGAGGTATTTTCAAATCGGTCCAGCTCACTTAAATCTTAATATTTTTCCGAAATATTTTGGTGGACGTCTTAAAATAGAATAGATTTTATAATTCCAATGGAAAAATAGTACCGATTTTTTTTGTATGGGGAGTGATGCAGTCTAATGTACATATGTGTATGATAAAGTATATATATATTGAACATTTTAATTTTGTAACTGTATGAGTGTAATTATATACATAAGTATAAGAATAAATTTTTTTTTTGTTGTATCCAAATATTAGGATTTAGTATACAATTGTATGTAATTTAAAAATAGACATAGTAAAGTGTTAAGTACATATGTATGTATGTTCATACCATCAGGTCCCACGAACTCACCTTCCTGCGTACCGTTGCTCGTATTAGTTGCCATGTAGAGCTGTCTTGCCAAGTAAAGATGTGTTGTCCTGGTTTTAGCTGTTGTTGTTTGTTACCACGCTGCTATCGCACCCTGCGCAGCGATATGAATGAGTTGCTAGTTGGCGTGGAGTTACTGTACAATGCCAACGGTATACGTATGTATATTTTGTAACGGAGTTGCGGTTTTTGGCATTTTTAGTGGCGTGGTTTTTATGCGCCGTTAGGAAACGGGTGTATATTTTTCGTCGAAGTGGTACAGTCACGCATTACAATGTATGTTCTTTTGCAGTTTTTTTTTCTCTCGGCTTTTACGCCCACGTTAGCTTTCATACAGTTTTAAACGTTTTCACCTTTTTTTTTCTTTTTTTTTGCTGTACCATTGTTACTGTTTTTTTTTCACCCAGAAATACCACTTTCGCCACTAGGAACTTCACTCGCTGGTTTTCGCATTTTTTTTTTTAATTTGGTACTACCGCGCGTTTTTTTTAACAGTTAAATTTGGTTTTTTTTTAAGCCATTGATGTTTGTATAGTTCACAAAATTATAAAATTTTGGTACCACCGCTTTTTTTGTAGCTTTATGTTATTTTTTTTGTGGTTTTTTGAAAGTTTTTTAATATTTTAATTCTTTGTTTTAACTTGACCCTCACCGCATGTTTCCTTTCTTTTTAGTGTGAGTTCATTTTCGTTTGTGTATCGTCACATAATTCTGTGAGTTTAAGAAATTTTTTTGTATTGCTTTTAACGTTTTTATAATTTTTTTTTTTTTGCTTTTTTTTCGTATTTATTTCACCACCACCATTTCGTTGATTAAATAGTTCGATTTTATTTTAAATTTTGCATTGCCGCTGGTTTAAATGTAGTTCAAACAATTTTTTTTTGTGTAAAAAAGATTAGTTTTCGCTTTTATATTAACAAGGCCTTGGCCTTTCTTTTGGTCGCCATGTCGAGGTTCCCCTGTTGCTCCTCCGGCTCTGTTGCCGGCCAACGCCCGCTCTTGCTGGGAGCCCTAGCGCTCCCTCGACGCTGTCGTATTAGGCAGTGCTGCTGCAATTGCTGGCCCTGGTGCTCCGCCGGCTCTGTTGCCGGCCAACGCTGGTAGCCAGCAGTTGCCCAAAAATATAAGTTTAAATGAAACTCAACTAGTCGGGTTGAAGTAACGCGCAATAATGCCGCTAATTTTTTTTTCACTAAAAAACTTAAAGTTAGCTGCTTTCGCCGATACAACAGGGTTGAATCAATATCGAAAATTTATATTTGTAATCTATTACCTTAGGTGAATTCATATAAGGTGATTTGTAGGGTTGCAACATGTATGCTTGATCGCATTACACATCTATATAAATTTTGAACGTCAGATTATCTTCTCTCGGATAAATAGCCGAGTTTGTGTTGTTGCTTTGCGTGTATTTCGTCATTTAAGCGAGTGTTCTTTTGTAGCTCGGTTGCAAAAGAATGCACCTGCTATAAATGTAGCAAAGCTATTTATGGAAAATTCTAGATATCAACCTAGTCTAGATATCAACCTCGTTGTAGGCATAGTATGAGGGAGAAGAAGACTCTAGATGTCGCCCCGCCAGAAGAAGTTAAATATTGCGCCTAAATATATGCACTATTTATATACGTCACATCCGAAATGGACGACACGCCATTTCTTTAAATGAAATAAACTGCTGCTATATGTGTGTATGTACATATGTATGTTTATACTAAATGTAAGCAAACAAAATTGTGCTTGCATAGTCTTCTTTCTCTTTCACTGTAAGTTGAATTATTTTAATATCTATTGCAAAATTTTGTACAGACAAGACTAAAAAGTAGAAAATAAAAAAAATATAAATAAATATTTTAATATACAACGCTTTTATAAATGGACTATAAA